>NC_052348.1:15474478-15719478 GCF_016432855.1 Salvelinus namaycush | reverse complement strand
CTCCTGATGGCTCAATTATGACCGTCTGTAATCACCACTCAGAGAGGTAGTAATGCCTCTGAAAAAGAGATGAGGATGTCACTGGCTGGCTGGCTGCTGCAGCAGAGTGACTGACTCCCACATGTATGTTCTGACTGACTGCCTCCAGGTTTCAACCACACATCAGTGTCTGGGTATTGTGTGTCAGACTTGTCTCAACCTGTGACATTCTCAGTCTCTACTCTTAAAAATGATGACCGTCTTTGGTTTTGTAACAACAGAGTATCGCTTTATAGTATTTTAAGACCAGCCGGTGGGTACAGTATCTCTGCAATATGATTGCTGTGTGTTGGAGAGGCCAGCAGGGTGAATTGCTCCTGATAAGAGGTGAGTGGAGGGGATAGCAGAGACTCTCTCTCTGTCTCTCCCTGTGGTCCAGCGTCGGGGAAGGCTGATGGTCTCTAAGGGGCTCAATTGCACCGCTGTTACCGACTGCTTCCTCTCTGACCTTTCCTAACGGTGTGCCACACACTCACACTCACACACACACACACACACACTCACACTCACACACACACACACACACACACACACACACACACACACACACACACACACACACACACACACACACACACACACACACACACACTGATACACACGACCGCTGTGCGTCTGTGTGGGCAATGAAGCAGCAGGAGAGGAGAGGATGCGGCAGGACTTGGACTCTCCCCATAAACCAATCAGCTCCATCGCTCTTTTAACCTTCACACTCTCCTCTGTTCTGCGGTCTCTCTCTCTTTCCTCTCTCTCCTTTTTATTTCTCTCTTGTGCTATTATTATTTCTCCCCTCTTATTTCTCTCTTCGTCTCTGTTTTTGCCTCTTTCTCTTCTTCCTTGTCTCTCTTTTCTTTCCTCGCTCTTTCTCTCTCAATTTTTCAATTTCAATTCAATTCAATTTGCTTTATTGGCATGACGTAACAATGTACATATTGCCAAAGCTTACTTTGGATATTTACAATATTAAAATAATAAGAATCAAAATTATCAACGGGACAACAGTAACAACAATAACCAAGGGTCAAAATAACCATACATTGAACAATAACAATAAGCATACAGTAGAGGACATGTGCAGGTTGATTGGTCTGTCAGACACTGTCCCTCATCTTTTTATTATCAGTGGATATTTGCCTAATTCTGCCCTGCATGCATTGTTTGTGGTTTTCCTCTGGACATGTAGGAGAATCTTACAGAACTCTGCATGCAGGGTTTCAATGGGGTGTTTGTCCCATTTGGTGAAATCTTGTTTTGGCATGAAGTGCAATTGGTTCAATGATACATTCAATTAGTTTTAGCCAAATTTTAATAGGTATTTCAATTTGAATTAGTTTTTTAATGGCGTAGAATGCCTTGTGTACTTTCTCTCTCAGTTCATTCACTGCATCATGAAGGTGTTCAGTTGAGCTTATTTTTAAACCTAAGTAATTGTAGTGTGTGCAGTATTCTATATATTTTGTACCTATTGAGAACTTTGGTCTAATTACCTGAGATCTGGATCTTCTATGGAAAATCCTCTCTCTCTCTGTCTCTCTCTGTCTCTCTGTCTCTGTCTCTCTCTCTTCCCCCCCATCCACTAGAGATATATGGAGGTCATGTCTCTTTACTCAGCCAGGGATATTAGCAGTTATTTTGGTGTCAGGTCTAAAGTGTCCCTATTACATCACATACTAGACAGACACTCAGCCTGATGCTAATGGCTCATGATACGCATGGCTGTGTTATTTAATGCTTCCATTTACATGTCTGTAGTGCGGACTGAGAGGCGTTTAACAGAGTTGTGTGTTTTTGGTTTTACTGTCCTTGTGGGGACCAGAAGTCCTCACAAGGATAGTAAAACAAGGAACATTTGCACAAGTAGGGCCATTTCGCCGGTCCCCACAAGGAAAAAGGCTGTTTTAGCCTTAGGGTTTAGGCTTAGGGTTAGGTTTAGGTTTAGGGATTAGGTTACTGTTAGGGTTAAGAGTTAGGTTTAGGAATAGGGGTTTAGGTTTAGGGAAAATAGGATTTTGAATGGGAATCAATTGTTTGGTCCCCACAAAGATAGTAAAACAAATGTGCGCGCAGTCTAAGATTAGACATCCACTGACCCCATTATATTGGGCACACAATTTATACTGTGTACCCAGTGTGATTTTATCAGTTAAATGCTGAACTGGACTGAACAGTAGGGGATCCTAACAAACCCTTTTTATTTATTACATTTTTTTGTACAAACTTGCCACTTCCAAGACAAGTAAACAACAGCACTGTCTCTCTCTGAGGTCTGAGAGACACCAAATTATTTTTCAGCTTGAGAACATACATGCTGGATGATTAGGGTCTGGGGCCAGAGTACCCAGAGCAGGCTGTGTGTTGTGTTGTGGAGTATTGATTGCTGGTGGTGGGGTTGAAGTGTGATCTGTGATGACCAGGGTTGGGGCCGGGGCCCAGTGGGAGCTCTAAGGGGCCTGGGAAGCAATGATGTGGCTAATGCCCTGCCACTCCGACCAGAGCCCCTCTGCAATCAATCAGTCAGGACTCTCTCTCTGTGTGTCTGGTTCTCTCTCCTTTCATTAGAGGCAGAAACCCAGGCTGCGTTTGTTTGGGGGGCTTTGTGTTGTAAAGGCGGCCCGTGTAACGGATGTCCTCTGTGAATATCTCTCACCAGTACACAAAAATCCATACTTGTCACATCGGTGGAGTGTGAGAGAAAGTGTGTGTGTGTGTCTGTCTCTGAGTGTGTGTGTGTGCATGCGTCCATGTGTGTGCTGCCGCTCCCGCTCCTCTCTGTTCTCTTTGTCCTTGTTAATAATAACAGGGTTCAGAGCTCACATTTCCCTCTCTGCAGGGCAGCCGTGTCATATCAGCAGTAAACAAGCTCTTTCCTTCAAAAGGCGCTCGACAAGAAGTCTCCCCAGCCCTGCCTGGCCACTCAAGCAGAAACCTGCTCTGCTCCCTTTCTCTCTCTCTCTTATTCTTCCTCTCTTTCTGTCTCTCTCGTCTTTCCTCCTCTCCTCCCTCCCTAGCTCTAGCCTGCCTGTTTTAAAGTGTTTTCTTCCTCCACTCTGTTAAGGTCAGAATAATAGAGGCGTTCCTGTCAGGAACATCTAGATGTTCTTCTCCTTCTCTCCCCTGAAAGTCCCACGTTGTAATCTTTTCTTTCAAAAAAATACTCAGTCATTGCCGCCCCAATTGGGTGGTGACCCCAGTCAATGACCAGTACCCCGCTGAGGGGAGAGGGGGTGAAGGAGGGGGGAGGGTAGTGTGAAGAGGGTTCAAAGTGCTCTCTCTCCCGGTTGACTTGACCATATTAATGCTGTACCTGTAACGAACCTCGGAGGCTGGAGGAACACTTGTCAGAGAGAAGGAGAGGAACTGCAATGTCAGAGAGAGGTGATGCTTCCTCAATAATGGAGCACATCCTTGTTGTAGCTACATGTTACAGTAACAAGAGTTATATCTGACCTGGGGGGTGTACAGCAGTGGAGGCTGGTGGGACGAGCTATAGGAGGACTCATTGTAATGGCTGGAAAGGAATGAAGGGGCCAGAGTCAAACGTTGTTTCCATGTGTTTGATATGGTTCCATTTATTCCATACCAGCCATTACAATGATCCCATCCTCCTATAGCTCCTCCCGCCAGCCTCCACTGGTGTACAGTTCTGTACTAGACTGACACTGTCAGTAATTAAATTATTTACGCTGTTTCTAGGTCAATTTTCAATCTTTTGGAAATACACCGCTCTCAATGTAAGATTTAAGTCATTTTAACTTTTCAGATAGATTTGTCACCACTCCCAACCCCCGACCGGTTTCACATTTCAGTGACATCATTTGATTTCCCTGTGCACTGCATGTGGGAAGTGGCCACATTGTGTAACGTAACCTCCTGTATGTCTCTGGCCGGCAGACGGACGAGAACGAGGAGCTGCGGAGGGCCCATGAGAAACGCCACGAGCGCCTGCGTCTCGTCCAGACCAACTACCGGACGGTCAAAGACCAGCTCCGAGAGGTGGAGGATGCACAGGGCCTGTGAGTACCCTACTAGAACTAGAATTCAATATTCTACTCTACTAGAATTCTATTTCTATGGTACCACTTCCATCCAGCGGCAGACTGACGTTCTGGTATAGAGTGGCAGGTGACACACTTCCACCCAGCGGCAGACCGACGTTCTGGTATAGAGTGGCAGGTGACACACTTCCACCCAGCGGCAGACCGACGTTCTGGTATAGAGAGGCAGGTGACACTTCCACACAGCGGCAGACTGACGTTCTGGTATAGAGTGACAGGTGACAGACTTCCACCCAGCGGCAGACCGACGTTCTGGTATAGAGTGGCAGGTGACACACTTCCACCCAGCGGCAGACTGACGTTCTGGTATAGAGTGACAGGTGACAGACTTCCACCCAGCGGCAGACTGACGTTCTGGTATAGAGTGGAAGGTGACACTTCCACCCAGCAGCAGACCAACGTTCTGGTATAGAGTGGCAGGTGACACTTCCACCCAGCGGCAGACTGACGTTCTGGTATAGAGTGGCAGGTGACACACTTTCACCCAGCGGCAGACCGACGTTCTTTTATAGAGTGGCAGGTGACACACTTCTACCCAGCGGCAGACTGACGTTCTGGTATAGAGTGGCAGGTGACACTTCCACACAGCGGCAGACCGACGTTCTGGTATAGAGTGGCAGGTGACACACTTCCACCCAGCGGCAGACCGACGTTCTGGTATAGAGTGGCAGGTGACACACTTCCACCCAGCGGCAGACCGACGTTCTGGTATAGAGTGGCAGGTGACACACTTCCACCCAGCAGCAGACTGACGTTCTGGTATAGAGTGGCAGGTGACACACTTCCACCCAGCGGCAGACCGACGTTCTGGTATAGAGTGGCAGGTGACACACTTCTACCCAGCGGCAGACTGACGTTCTGGTATAGAGTGGCAGGTGACACTTTCACCCAGCGGCAGACCGACGTTCTGGTATAGAGTGGCAGGTGACACACTTCTACCCAGCGGCAGACTGACGTTCTGGTATAGAGTGGCAGGTGACACTTTCACCCAGCGGCAGACCGACGTTCTGGTATAGAGTGGCAGGTGACACACTTCTACCCAGCAGCAGACTGACGTTCTGGTATAGAGTGACAGGTGACACACTTCCACCCAGCGGCAGACCGACGTTCTGGTATAGAGTGGCAGGTGACACACTTCTACCCAGCGGCAGACTGACGTTCTGGTATAGAGTGGCAGGTGACACTTCCACCCAGCGGCAGACCGACGTTCTGGTATAGAGTGGCAGGTGACACTTCCACCCAGCGGCAGACTGACGTTCTGGTATAGAGTGGCAGGTGACACTTCCACCCAGCGGCAGACTGACGTTCTGGTATAGAGAGGCAGGTGACACACTTCCACCCAGCGGCAGACTGACGTTCTGGTATAGAGTGGCAGGTGACACTTCCACCCAGCGGCAGACCGACGTTCTGGTATAGAGTGGCAGGTGACACACTTCCACCCAGCGGCAGACTGACGTTCTGGTATAGAGTGGCAGGTGACACTTCCACACAGCGGCAGACTGACGTTCTGGTATAGAGTGGCAGGTGACACACTTCTACCCAGTGGTGCCGACCAGAAACGTGCTCTGCTGGCTTGGATATTGTCTTTTCACATTATTCCAGGAACTATTAGGTATGTGTAACCAAGCCAGCACAGACTTTTTTTAAAATCCTGGATTTTATCAGCTCAAACCATGTCGCAATCCGTTCCCTTTAGCCTGGAGTTAATGTGAACTTGCCTTGGGGAGTGTTTAAAGGCACGTAACTCCTCTCTCTTTAGTTAAGCCCTTCTGAACCCCCTGGAACACATCAGAACCCAACTGAAACGCTCTCAAATACTCCCATGACCTTTACTCTTTATGTTACATGTCATCACCTGACCTACTGTGTGGGAGGATTACACCTTTACCTTTGAAAAAGCTTCACTGGTTTTAAGCGAATCAATTTCGTTGCTTAGCGTTTGAGTCGCTGTGCGTGTCTTTGTTTCTCTCTCTGTCTCTCTCCTTCTTCCCCTGGCATCAATTAGGACTTGAGGGCAGGAGGCTGAAGGTGTCCGTTATAGAGGGGACAGGGTGTCTGAGAAACTCCTGGGGAGGGACGAGGTGGAGAGGGGGTGATTTGAAGGGGAGTGATTTCCTCTTCCGATCCCCTTGGTTTGATCTAGATTAAAACCCCGGGGTTTTCACACAAAGAGGGCAACGTGGCGGCAAATGTCATTAACGTGACACACACTCTTTCTCCCTCTTTCTGACTTCCTCCCCCAAAGCTTCAGGCAGCGAGAAGAACCTTTTAAAACACTAACTAATGGAAGCGTATGTGGGGTTGGTATCCACACGGGACCGACGTGTTGACCCTGTCAGCTGTTTTCTCCCCGGGTTAATTAAAGAAAACAGCGGCTGCAACGTGAGGCCGTGTGAAAGTAGAGCGAGCGAGTATTCACCATCCACCACCTCCCCGCCGTTCGGCTAGGAGCAGCTCAGCGCAGCACGGAACAAAGACAGGCAGACAGAGAGAGCGTGTGTCAGACAGAGAGAACGAAGAGAGCATCACTTGGAAACAACACCATTTGTGCCCGTCTGTACATTTTAGCAGGTTATCAAGAAAGTGTGGTGTGTGTGGTTGTCTCCTTGTTGTGGGAGGATCTTGATGAAAACGAGGGCACACTTTGCTAGCAGGAAAAAAATAGGGCTGTCTGATATTTTTCTCTGTTTGTAACCTCTTGAGGCAATAAGTCATATTAAAAAGGTACAATTTTAAACGTTATAAAGCTGTTTTGTTGCAAACAGGGAATTGGTGACTCATAATACACATTCAACCAAGACTCCATCAGACTGACCTGTCACCTGCATATTGGCATCATCATTTGACAGGAGACAGAATTGACACGATATGCAGCTTTGCCCTTTTCATCCTCAGCCTTTGATGGCGCCACCCAGGCAGCCCCTCAGCCTTATGATCGTTGGCATTCACTTGGATGGGTTAACCCCTCATATCCATCCTTAAATAGTCCCAAACCCAGTGGGGGTAATGCCAGTCTGAACGGGGACACAATGGAGAAACCACTTAAACACTACCCCTGTTAGAGCCGTGGAATCAGGCCTAACAAGTCAGGGGGGAAAACGTCGACTCTCATTGCATTTTGGGCTTGTTAGGGATTTCCCAGTTGCCTCCACGCTGTGTTGATTGTTTTCAGGGAAAGTGGTGGGGGTGGGGAGGGGCTTCTTTTATGCCCTCCCTTTGTGTGTTAGACTGAAAGGGGGGTGTAAACTGTTCTGAAGACCACCTCTGCCTGCCTCTTATTCTGTTCTGGAGTTTAAATTGAATAGACCACCTCCTCCCCCCATTATCACAGGTGAAACCATTAGCATTAGTAGCATTAGTTTGTGCTTCCTCTTCAGCATGTTGCTGCTGCCACCCTCACATTCATCTGGTTTCTCTCTCCAGGAGAGTGAC
Organism: Salvelinus namaycush; assembly: GCF_016432855.1. Lineage (NCBI taxonomy): Eukaryota > Metazoa > Chordata > Actinopteri > Salmoniformes > Salmonidae > Salvelinus > Salvelinus namaycush. Next base: position 15,711,952 of record NC_052348.1, on the reverse strand, counting down.
TTATTGAGTGACTGAGTTATTATTGGTGCTCTATGGGTCTGGGTTGATGTGCAGTGAGTGCAGTGCCTGTTTCCCAAATGGCACCCTATTCCCTATAGTTCACCTGAGGCTCTGGTTAAAAGTAGTGCACTATTTTGAGAATATCGTTCCATTTCAGACACAGCCAGTGTGTGTGGGTGGAGTGGACACTGGAGCAGGAAGTAGGAAGTAGGGTAACTACCAGCGAATCAGAGCACAGCTGCAGGCCCTGGACTCTCTCTCTCCTCATCAGCATGCAGCCGACACACGGCCGGGCTGGGCCGCTCCGGAGAAACAGCACTGTCATTCATGATTACCACCAGACGCGCCCAAACGGAATAAAAGAGCAGAAAAAACCCAACTTCTTATTTATATTAGAGAGAAGAAAGTTTTAATCAGACTGGGATGACGGGATGAGTAAATAAATGAAAGGTTATTAAAACATCTGCAGTCTGATCAAAGTTGCGCCGGGTAACAGATTCCCCTCGAATTAAAAGCAATTAGCCGGAGAGTCTTCTCTGTGAATAAAGTGCTCTCCCATTTCTGTTTCCTCGCTGCTTAATAACGGAAACTAGTTGACTGCTGGGGGGAAGCACTGAGGGCTGGACTGGTGCTGGATCCAAAATGGACTCCTAGTCGCTACCCCCTAGGCACTCCCTGAAGATCTAAATGCTCCTCTCGGCCTATCAGAAGACGGTGTGAATCATTTACATATTTACCCTTTAGTCATTTAGCAGATGCTCTTATCCAGAGCAGCTTACAGGAGTAATTATGGTTAAGTGACTTGCTCAAGGGCACATCGACAGATTGTTCCCCTAGTTGGCTCGAGGATTCGAACCAGCAACCTTTCTGTTACTGGCCCAACGCTCTTAACTGCTAGGCTACCTCAATTACAATATTGCTTAAAGGAGCGGACAAGATAAGCGTTCCCTCCATATCCCTGGTAGCAGGTCTGTCTGATCAGAGCCACAGGACGGCAGGCTGTAGGGGCTTGCTCCTGCATACAACACACAGTGTATAGAAATCCACTTTACTCTCCCCACTCACCATAAGAATACATATAGAATACTCCTCAGTGTCTAAGTTTTGTTGTGGGAAGTTCCAGTGATCTCTCTTCTGTATCAGAGAGAGAGAGTCTTTACTCTCGGGGAAAGAAACCCGGGGATCACAGGACAGCTCAGACACACTACAGCACCACACTGTCGACACCATACCACAAGTTAAAGGCCTCCAAATTGCTCACAGGGGCATTAGCGGTATCAAATTTAAAAAAAAATGTGCTGTTCCTCCCGTTTCCTTCCCACTCCCAGGAACGGGGTCTTAACTGGTATTAGCGTGGCAGAGCGGCGTCTACATAGCCCATAATGACCACGGGAAAGAAACCCTGGACCATATAGATATAACCCTGGTTTCGCCTACCTTGGAATCCATTTCCACACACACACACACACACACACACACACACACACACACACACACACACACACACACACACACACAGAGAGAGAGAGAGAGAGAGAGAGAGAGAGAGAGAGAGAGAGAGAGAGAGAGAGAGAGAGAGAGAGAGAGAGAGAGAGAGAGAGAGAGAGAGAGAGAGAGAGAGAGAGAGAGAGAGAGAGAGAGAGAGAGAGAGAGAGAGAGAGAGAGAGAGAAAAAAAAAAATTGGAGTTGAATGGTGGGTAGGCTGGGATTGATTGATGAGGAGGATACTGGGGGGCCGAGGGGAAATAGGCGGTGGGTGTGTGTCTGCCACGCCACCGTGTAAAAGTGTCATTAAGTATTCATAAGTGACGTGTGTCAGCCATTATTTACATCTACATGGCACACTGGGAATCCTCTGCAGTCCGCAGCCTAGCCACACGGGCACTGCCCTGGGATTTAACTAACACCAACTGTGTGTGTGCACTTATGTGTACACTTGATTTGCCACTGAAGTATCAAAGTCAAGGCCGCTCATTTGAATACGGCTACAAATGTCTAAATAACAACAGTTCTCCCGATGTGAATTGACCAGGGGCTGCTAGGTATGGTACTAACTGTTCTCCCCTGGGTCCTCTGTGTGTGTGTGTGTGTGTTGGTGCAGGCCCAGGGGCAGGGCCCAGCAGCGGGCAGAGCCGTGGCAGCTCCGCCAGGAGAACAGCGATGCGGTGTGGAACGAGCTGGCCTACTTCAAACACCTCAACAAGAAGCTCACTACACAAAAGTAAGTCCCACTCCTCTCTGTCTCTCTCTCTGTCTCTGTCTCTATACCTCCTCAGTTGGCCTGATTGCTTGCTGATATAGAGTATTGTCATTTGCACACACACACACCGTTACACACACACACACGTTTTACACATACACGCCCTCACCTCTGTCTGACCTCTCGACCTCTCCCCCGCAGTTTGTCGGTGTTAAACTTTGAGCACGCCCTTCTGAACTTCACAGCGTCCGTCTCCCCTCCTCATTATTTCCAGCCAGCAGGTTCCAACACTAGATCATTAGCCCCGTCTCTCATTTGGAAAATTGCCGGCCCGAAGATTTTGTTGGTTGGAGAAAAAATATCACATTACCGGTGTGCTCTGGCCGTGTCTTTGTGAAGCGTCTTCATTTCCGTGTTGTTTCTAATGATAGTGAGAAATATATTGTTTTAAGCTGGCAACAGTTCCATGTTCCACATCATATATATTTGAATCATTCTACACGGCGGCCAGCAAAAACATTTGTTCATTAAAGTAATTTTAACTGACACTTTTTTGCAACGAACGTGGGGACGGGCGTGTCTGTTAGTTGCAGCTCTGGGGTATGATTCCATTCATCACCACTATCAATGAATTATATCAAATACCTAACTGGACCTTTCTGTTCTCTGATCTATGTCAATGTGTTTGGTAAAGGAGAGCTACCTAAGAACGTAAACAGACAGTTGAGTATTATGGGGACATGTTGTCCGTGTCCCCACAGTACACGTACCGGTACTGAGCCTCCGTGACCAATAGCGGTGTAACGAGAGAGAGAGAAAAGGGTGGGGGACAGGGATTGTGTTAATTACCAGGGCTGTTGGAGGTGTTGCTCTTCATTAGGACCTCTGACTGCGGCTCTCTACCACTCTGCCAGGGCTCATGCTGCTGTACAGCCAGTACAACCACTGACCAGCCAGTCCTCTGTTTGATCTGGAGCAGCCTCCCCTACCCGTCCCTACTCTACCCCGTCCCTACTCTACCCCATTCCTACTCTAACCGTCCCTACTCTACCCCGTTCCCCACTCTATACCCCGTTCCTACTCTACCCCGTTCCCTACTCTACCCCGTTCCTACTCTACCCCGTTCCCCACTCTACCCCGTTCCCTACTCTACCCCGTTCCCTACTCTACCCCGTTCCCTACCCTACTCTACCCCGTTCCCTACTCTACCCCGTTCCCTACTCTACCCCACCTCTGTAGTGTGATGCTATAGCAGGCTGAGGCCTGGGCTCTCCTCCTCCTCTTCCCCTCTCCTCCTCCTCCCTTCTCCTCCTCCTCCTCCCCTCTCCTCCTCCTCCCCTCTCCTCCTGTCCGGTCCTCCTAATCCCAGATGATCTCATTATGATCTAGCCCGGCTGCCTCTCTCTCTCTTTCTCTGAGCCAGAGCTGTCCGAGCTAATTACAGACCAGGCATACAGCCGCCACAGCTCCAGCCGCCGCTGCCCGTTAAGGATCCTCCCGGCCGGGCAAGCGGCTGCAACGTCCTGCCCGGTCCTTGCAACTGACCTGCGAGTAGCACGAGGGAGAGCGGGAAGCCGCCCATTCCCTTTCAGGCTGTGCAGCCCCTGTCCTCCGGGGTTAGTGCTGATCCCCGTCAACCCAGCCAGCCAGGCACCCAGTGCCCACGCCAAGGCCCAAAGTAAACTTGGCGGAGGTCTCTATCTCGTGCTTTAGAAAAATGACCCCCCCCACACACAGAACCGCCACGCTTTGATCCTGGCCCCGGCAACATCCCCGACGACCATTAGACGGCTCAGTGTGCAAAAGCAAGCAGCAGGCACACCGTCCGTCCGACCACCTTCCCCACTCCCCCCTTCTCCTCTCCCCAAACCCACTCTCCTCACCCCATCTCCCTTTATATCTATTGGGAGTGTTTGGGAAGGCGGGTGTGTGGGAGGGCAGGGGAAGAGGGGGGCAAGAAACGAAGCATACACGGTGCAATTAGGCTGGGCTTCTATATCAAGCTGTTTGGCGGCTCCGGCGATGTAAATTACTGTTGATAGCCAACAATTAAGGAGATGGGAGCCGTGTTGGTGCAATAACTAGACCAACACACACCCCCAGCCCTAAACTTCGGATGTATCCCAAAATGGCACCCTATTCCCTATATAGTGGACTACTTTTGACCAGACCACTGTGGGCCCGACGCTGGTCAAAAGCAGTGCACTATATAGGTAATAGGGTTCCATTTGGAACGTAGACATCTAGTGCTTCTGCAAGGCCCAATAATAAGTGGCAGTTTGCCATTCTGCCGTCCATATTAAGATGATTGTGCTTGTGAAGGTTGTGCCTCCTCGTAAGTGTTAGCTATGATTTGCTAATGGCTAATTATCTCCTGGCTGGAGGTAGGAGGAGGAGTTTGGGCCCAATAACAGTCCAGCGAAGGCTGCTGTTAGGATGTTTAGATGCTTAAAGGATGTTCTCTCACCCCTCTCATTTCCTTTCTCTCTCTCTCTGTTGGGCTAAAGTCTTTCTCTCTCTCTCTCTGTTGGGCTAAAGTCTCTCTCTCTCTCTCTCTCTCTCTCTCTCTCTCTCTCTCTCTCTCTCTGTTGGGCTAAAGTCTCTCTCTCTCTCTCTCTCTCTCTCTCTCTCTCTCTCTGTTGGGCTAAAGTCTCTCTTTCTCTCTGTTGGGCTAAAGTCTCTCTCTCTCTCTCTCTCTCTCTCTTTCTCTCTGTTGGGCTAAAGTCTCTCTCTCTCTCTCTCTCTCTCTCTCTCTTTCTCTCTGTTGGGCTAAAGTCTCTCTCTCTCTCTCTCTCTCTGTTGGGCTAAAGTTTCTCTCTCAATTTCAATTTCAGGGCTTTATTGGCATGGGAAACATGTTAACATCGCCAAAGCAAGTGAAGTAGATAATAAGCAAAAGTGGAAAAAAAACAATAAAACTGAACAGTAAACATTACACTCACAAACGTTCCAAAACAATAGACATTTCAAAAGTTATATTATGTGCAAATAGTTCAAGTAAAAAAGGGATAATAAATAAACATAAATATAGGTTGTATTTACAATGGTGTTTGTTCTTCACTGGTTGCCCTTTTCTTGTGGCAACAGGTCACAAATTGTGCTGCTGTGATGACACACTGTGGTATTTCACCCAATAGATATGGGAGTTTATCAAAATTGGATTTGGTTTCGAATTCTTTGTGGATCTGTGTAATCTGAGTGAAATATGTTTCTCGAATATGGTAATTCATTTGGCAGGAGGTTAGGACGTGCTGCTCAGTTTCCACCTCATTTTGTGGGCAATGTGCACATAGCCTGTCTTCTCTTGAGAGCCAGGTCTGCTTACGGCAACCTTTCTCAATAGCAAGGCTATGCTCACTGAGTCTGTACATAGTCAGCTTTCCTTCAGTTTGGGTCAGTCACAGTTGTCAGGTATTCTGCCACTGTTTACTCTCTGTTTTGGGCCAAATATCATTCTAGTTTGCTCTGTTTTTTTGTAAATGCTTTCCGATGTGCCAAGTAGTTATCTCTTTGTTTTCTCATGATTTAGTTGGGTCTAATTGTGTTGCTGTTCTGGGGCTCTGTGGGGTCTGTTTGTTAACAGAGCCCCAGGACCAGTTTGCTTAGGGGACTCTTCTCCAGGTTCATCTCCCTGCAGGTGATGGCTTTGTTATGTATGGAAGGTTTGGGAATCGCTTCCTTTTAGGTGGTTGTAGATTTTAACGTCTCTTTTCTGGATTTTGATAATTAGAGGGTATCGGCCTAATTCTGCTCTGCATGCATTGTGTGGTGTTTTACCTTGTACACAGAGGATATTTTTGCAGAATTCTGCATGCAGTCTCAATTTGGTGTTTGTCCAATTTTGTGAATTCTTGGTTGGTGAGCGGACCCCAGACCTAACAACCATAAAGGGCAATGGGTTCTATAACTGATTCAAGTATTTTCTGCCAGATCCTAATTGGTATGTCAAATTTTATGTTCCTTTTGATAGCATAGAAGGCCCTTCTTGCCTTCTCTCAGATCGTTCACAGCTTTGTGGAGGTTACCTGTGGCGCTGATCTTTAGGCCGAGGTATGTATAGTTTTTGTGTGCTCTAGGTCAACGGTGTCCAGATGGAATTTGTATTTGTGGTCCTGGCAACTGGACCTTTTTTGGAACACCATTATTTTTGTCTTACTGAAATGTTATTTCAGGGCCCAGGTCTGACAGAATCTGTGCAGAAGATCTAGGTGCTACTGTAGGCCCTCCTTGGTTGGCGCCCGAAACACAAGATCATTAGTAGACATTTGACTTCAGATTCTAGTAGGATGAGGCTGGGTGCTGCAGACTGTTCTAGTGCCCTCGCCAATTTGTTGATATATATGTTGAAGAAGGTGGGGCTTAAGCTGCATCCCTGTCTCATCCCACGGCCCTGTGGAAAGAAATGCGTGTGTTTTTTGCCAATTTTAATTGCACACTTGTTGTTTGTGTACATGGATTTTATAATGTCGTATGTTTTTCCCCCAACACCACTTTCCATCAATTTGTATAGCAGACCCTCATGCCAAATTGAGTCAAAAGCTATTTTGAACTCAACAAAGCGTGAGAAGACGTTGCCTTTGTTTTCAAATCGAATTGTATTTGTCACATGTGCCGAATACGACAGGTGAAATGCTTACTTACAAGCCCTTAACCAACAATGCAGTTTTAAGAAAATACCAACAAAAAAAAGTTAGACTGGCGCTCTGGTACCACTTGCCGTGCGGTAGCAGAGAGATCAGTCTGACTAGGGTGGCTGGAGTCTTTGACAATTTTCAGGGTCTTCCTCTGACACCGACTGGTATAGAGGTCCTGGATGGCAAGAAGCTTGGCCCCAGTGATGTACTGGGCCGTACGCACTTCCATTTGTTGGTTTGTTTGTTTGTTAATTAGGGTTAATTAGGGTGTGCAGGGTGAATACGTGGTCTGTCGTACAGTAATTTGGTAAAAAGCCAATTTTCCAGACAAAGAGAGGATTCACAAAAAGCAGAAATATAGATCAAATGAATCACTAACCTTTGATGATCTTCATCAGATGACACTCATATGACTTCATATTACACAATACATGTATGTTTTGTTTGGTAAAGTTCATATTTATATCCAAAAATCTGAGTTTACATTGGCGCCTTACGTTCAGAAGTTCAGAGAGACACATCAATTTACAGGAATACTCATAATAAACATTGCTAAAAGATACAACTGTTATGCATGGAATTTTAGATGCACTTCTCCTTAATGCAACCGCTGTGTCAGATTTCAAAAAAGCTTTACGAATAAAGCAAACCATGCAATAATCTGAGTCGGCGCTCAGAGCCCAGTCAAGATACAAATATATCCGCCATATTATGCAGTCAACAGAAGTCAGAAGTAACACTATAAACATTCAATTACCTTTGACGATCTTCATCAGAATGCACTCCCAGGAATCCCAGTTCCACAATAAATGTTTGTTTTGTTCGATAATGTCCGTCATTTATGTCCAAATTCCTCCTTGTTGTTCTAGCGTTCAGTACACTTTCCAAACTCACGACGCGCGGGCAGGTCCAGCGGGAAAGTACGGACGAAAAGTAAAAACATTTATATTACAGTCCGTAAAAACATGACAAACGAAGTATTGAATCAATCTTTAGGATGTTTTTAACATAATTCTTCAATAATGTTCCAACCAGGAGTATTCCATTGTCTTCAGAAGTGCGATGGAACAGAGCTTGCTCTCACGTGAACGGGCATGTTCAGGTCATGATAGACCTGACTCATTCCTCTCTCCTTCGGCCCCACTTCACAGTAGAGGCATCAGACAAGATTCTAACGACTGTTGACATCTAGTGGAAGCCTTAGGAAGTGCAACATTACCAATATCCCACTGTATCTTCAATAGGAGCTGAGTTAAAAATCGACCAACCTCAGATTTCCCACTTCCTGGTTGGATTTTTTTCTCCGGTTGTTGCCTGCCATATGAGTTCTGTTATACTCACAGACATCATTCAAACAGTTTTAGAAACTTCAGAGTGTTTTCTATCCAAATCTACTAATAATATGCATATTCTAGCTTTTATGGCTTTGTAGCAGGCCGTTTACTCTGGGCATGCTTTTCATCCGGACGTGAAAATACTGCCCCCTACCCCAAAGAAGTTAATGATAATGCAGAGAATTTTCTCAAGGTTGCTGTTGACGCATATCCGTAGGTAGTTATTGGGGTCAAATTTGTCTCCACTTTTGTGGATTGGGGTGATCAATCCTTGGTTCCAAATATTGGGGAAGATGCCAGAGCTGAGGATGATGTTAAAAAGTTTAAGTTTAGCCAATTGGAATGTGTGGTCTGTATATTTGATCATTTCATTGAGGATACCATCAACACACAGACCTTTTGGGGTTGGAGGGTTTTCATTATGTCCTGTAGTTCATTCAATCTCTGTCTCTCTCTCTTTCTCGGGCTGAAGTCTCTCTCTCTCTCACTGTCTCTCTTACTGTCTCTCTTTCTGTCTCTCTATCTGTCTCTCTATCTGTCTCTCTGTCTCTCTCTCTCTCTTTTTCTCTCTCAGGCTGAAGTCTCTCTCTCTCTTTCTGTCTCTCTCTGTCTCTGTCTCTCTCTCTGTCTCTCTCTCTTTCTCTCTCTCGGGCTGAAGTCTCTCTCTCTCTCTCTCTCTCACTGTCTCTCTTACTGTCTCTCTCTCTCACTGTCTCTCTTTCTGTCTTTGTCTCTCTCTCTGTCTCTCTCTCTGTCTCTCTCGGGCTACAGTCTCTCTCTGTGTCTTTTGGTCTCTCACTCTCTCTCGTTCTGTCCTGAGCTGCTGTGTACAGATGTTTCATCATTGCTCCCCCTATCCAAACAGGCACTTATAAAAGAGGCTTGTGGTCCAATCAACCATTTGTTGCCAAAATGAGTGTGCTTGTGTAGTGTTTATTCCCTGGGTTCGGGTCCCTGTAGTGTTGCTCTCAACACAGCAACACTCCAATTATTGGATCCTCTAGTTCCCTTAGTGGAGGTGAGGCCGTTAAGGAAGGTGAACCAGCTGCAGGTCCACTATGGTAGTTTAATCTCTCTCTCTCTCCCATTGGCTCCCTGCAATGGAAATGATCATGGATGCAATCAGGCACAGAGTGCTTAAGAACTCAACTTCATACCCTTGAACTTGCTAGGTATTATTAAGACCTGTGTGTTTAGGTGACTAGAGTCTCCCCTGACATCATTAGAAGTACCATGATCTGCAGCATTAGATTAAATGCCTGCATTTATGTTAGACATTTCCCTTTGTCCTAATGAATAAATAATAAGGATTTAGTCAGGGAAGTATTCTGTTTAACTTGTTATCTCAAATCAAATTGTGTTGGTCACATGTGCCGAATACAGAATACAACAGACTACAGAATACAGTAGACTTTACCGTGCAATTCTTACTTAGGAGCCCTTTCCCAACAACGCAGAGTTAAAAAGTAAGAACAATAGAAAATATGAAAACCATAAATAACTAGGACGAGGCTATATACAAGGAGTACCGAGTCAATGTGCAGGGGATACCAGGTTGTTGAGGTACCAGGTTGTTGAGGTAGTTGAGAGAATATGTACATGTAGGTAGGGGTAAAAGTGACTAGGCAATCAGGTTAGAAAATAAACAGAATTTCAGCTGTGTGTGTGTGCCGTTAATGTGCATGTGTTTTGGGTGTTTGTACGTGTGTATGTGTGTGTTGGAGTGTCAGTGTAAGTATGTGTGAGCGTGTGTGTGTGTGTGTGTGTGTGTGTGTTGGAGTTTAAGTATGTGTGTGTGTGTGTGTGTGTGTATGTGTGTGTTGGAGTGTCAGTGTAAGTATGTGTGAGCGTGTGTGTGTGTGTGTTGGAATGTCAGTGTGTGAGCGTGTGTATGTGTGTGTTGGAGTGTCAGTGTGTGAGCGTGTGGGTAGAGTCCAGTGAGTGTGCATAGTCACATCGGTAGTGTAAATTCCCTCTGTCATAGCATTGTTTGTTTCCTTTGTAGTTGTTGTGTCTATATCAAACAGATCATAGATTTATTTGTAATCTCACTCTGATCACTGTTTCAATGTATAAACTGGGCTTACCCTTGGTTTCTTGTGTCAAGGTCTAGAGACTCCCCTGACTCTCCTGATAGCCCTAAAACAGGCCTATTTACCCTCCCAGGTTTGAAGTGGTCCTGAGAGAAGACTTGACATTTTCCATTGGGACCACTCTACCATCGGTTTGATATCAAATTAGGCAGTCAGCAGGAAATCTTTCTCTCTCTCCTTTATTTAATCATCAATTGTTGTACTCCTCAGACAAAGACCCCCCGTTTCAAATATGGGCTCTCAAACATGAAGCGCACTCTGGAGGAGAATGATCTGAATTACTTCAATTGCAAATAAAGCGTAAAGCCGCCGGAGCGCCGGCCAGGCATTCAGATTGAAATGTCCTCTTCGTCGTTGGTGGAGGAGAGGCAAGGCGGGAGCGGGTTGGGCGAGGAATGTTGATTCGCCATGGGTTAATTTTATCTCCCATCATTATGGTTATGTCTCTGGTCGTCCTCTGGTTGTCCGCCGCTCATTAATTGTTGTTAACGGTCAGTGGGTGAAAGGGAGGCAGGGATTATTTAGGCCCTCGTAAACAGACTAAACACTGGCTACGCGGCGCGGCAGGCGGCGCCCTCACACTAAAGACGGTACACTCAGTCGACATCAAAGCATAAATTAGGCAGCTATTACTGTTGGATAAAAAGCCTTTGAGATGATTTGTAGGAAGAACGGCGTGGTGAAGAAGCCCCCTCTACTGAGAGTGACCATTACAGACGTGGTGGACACGTTTGACTCTAATGAAGTTTAATAAAGTTTACCCGGGTTTTCTGCTCTCTCTCTTTCTCTCTGCGATGTATTTTCTTTCTCCTTTCATCTTGATTGCTAAAATGTATTAGGAGTAATGAGTGTATTTTGCCCCCCCCCGGACCAGGGAGTGTTAGGGGGAGGGACACACGGGGCAGACACACACACACACACACACACACACACACACACACACACACACACACACACACACACACACACACACACACACACACACACACACACACACACACACACACACACACACAAAGAAGACAGAATGTTTTATGTTTGTTTTGATAACCGACCACCAAAGTGCCTGCTTTATTCATTATTTGCTAAATGAATTATTCTTTGAAACTTTGCTGCACACTTACTGTGTAATTATGAGGCAAGCCCTAGCCTGCCTGCTCTCTGGATTGTACCGCGGCCAGGCGTCGCTCAGAAGGCATGGGAACTAAAGCTGTGCTGTGAAACGTCAACATAGATAATCAGCACATTTCACAGGACCAGGCTGAGAAAGTACATCTCTACAGTGATATCTACCTGTTTAGTCAGATACTGTGTGTTATGTCACTTTACGACATGCCAACAGATGCCATAACACTACACACGGAACAGTAGTATAAACACAGCAGGATTCAGTCTACTTTTTGTGGTATTTGTATGTTGTAATGTCAATATTGACAGATGCCATCATCAGATGAGATCGTACTTAACAAAAATACTGTTCTTGGGGTCTGAAATCTCAAATCTGGTATTTTAATGCGGCGGGCACAATGGACCTCCTTAACTGTTTTCACTAGTCCACCCCAGTAGTGCCTGAACATGGAGGCCTATTTACCTCCCGTATCAATGCCCCGTGGCTGAGGAGGGAGAGGCGTGCTCCGGCTCCGCTCAGTGACTCACTGCTTCACTGTTGTTGTTGCATTATGGCCTGTGGCCACGAGAACAGAGAGCTGTATGAACTACAACACTTTACTGCTGACAGCGGAGGCTTATCCCTCCTCCCTCCCCGTCCGTACTAGACACAGGCTGTGTCCCAAATGGCATCCTATTTTTTATATAGTGCACAACATTTGACCAGAGCCCTATGGGCCCAGGTCAAACGTAGTGCACTTAATAGGGAATAGGGTGTAATTTGGTATGGACACACAGACAGACTCTTGCCTTTCTGGGCTTAAAGCTGCAGAGAGAGGGGAATTCCCCTCTGACTCAAAATGATGTCTTTCCTCACCTCTTCTTCAGGGGGTACTGACATGCTCTCCTCTCCAGTCATAGAAAGTGCTAGAAGTGTATTTTTTTTTACCCCCTCTCTCTCTCTTTCTCACTGACTCTTTCTCTCTCTCTGTTCCATGTTTTTATGTGCCAAGCATGAAATGGGAGAGAGTGAGATCGAGGGAAGGCCTGGCGCGTGAAAAGCACAACGGTCAAAAGATGATGTACTGCTCTGTGATCCCTGGTGGGTCGGAGCTGGCAGTGTGTGCTCTAAGCTCTGTTAGTCTGCTCTAGAGGAACACAGGTAGAGAAAAGATCAAATGACTTGGAATAGATGGCTCAGGGCTCGGCTGGCTCTGATGCTACTACGGTATTTCAGGAGAGAAGGGTTTTAACAAACAGCGGAACAGAGACGTACAATACAGAGCCATCATTACCAAGCAGAACGCATCTGTTCCGTCTGTTGTCTTTCATTTTGATGCTAGCGGAGGTAAAAGCGTTTGTTTTTTTCAGCTTTCAAGCCTGCTGAGTTTTGTATTCTACCTCAGGCGAGGCGTTATGAGGGAATTGGAGATGGATTTGCTGGCTTTATTTGAACAGAAGAGAAAGGGTAAAAAGAGAGAACAGGATGTGTGATTGACCACAAACATTGTTCTATGATGCTGTCAAGGGTTGGACAGGAAAGCATCTGTTTTAGGATTATTAAAGTCTACCTTTCAGTAGTGTTCTGGAGGGCCACTGTAGTGGATCAAGTCTGTCCTTACGCAGGCCTGTTTGACCAGGAAACAGAAGTCAATGGCTGCATCTGAAATGGCATCCTATTCACACGTTACATGCGGCCAAAAGTAGTTCACTATATAGGGAATAGGGTGCTATTTTGGACGCCGAAAATATCAGTGGTGAAGCCCAGAAGAGGATATTGTAATGTAGAGAGGAGCAATCAATTACTGCTATAGGAAATGCACCACAAATGGGTTTATTCAAGCACCTCGAAATATTGACTTCCGTAGATTTTAGTGGCATGATTTTCCCCACCACTGTTCTATAGCTAAGAGTAGTACATTATGTATCTGATCTCAGAACAACAGGGGAGTTAGCTGTTGTTTCTACTCGTTTTACTCTGTTCTCCTGTGTGTGGCGCGCTGATAGATACAGACACTCCTCAGGCAACCCTGGTGTTACCCCCTCTTCCTTATGTATTTATTCGAAGAGATATCTAACATCCAACCAGCCTCTCAACCCTCTAGAGAGGGCCACGCTCCCCCCTCCCCCCAGGGAACCAAATAGACTGCAAATAAACATCTGTTATTCAAATTGATGCATTCACACTAAGGAATCACACAAGCCTATGAAGCGAGGGGGAGAGGGAGAGGGAAACGGAGAGGGGGCGAATCGAACGGGAGGGAGATGGGAGTTAGCAACCTCTCATAAAACAATTATATGCAGTTGACAAAAAAAACAGGAATTTGAATCAGGCCTTGGTCTGTATTTTAATTGAACAACTGTTGGGTCTGAAGAGACCTCCAGTACTGGCTGCTGGATTGAGAGCTAATAAAGCTGTGTTCACACTGCAGCCCAGAGGCCTAACGCCCCAGCTCACCGCGCTGGAGATGTGAGGTAAATGTTTGGTTGAGAGGGAGAGCAGATACAGTAGAAGGTGATCTAGTTGGGTTGAGGAGTAAGACAAGGTTTGCTTAGAGTGCTTCATAGTACTGTCACCTATGATGTATTTGGACCTAAGGACAGTCATCTACCGGTAGCCGCCTTCAAGGGAATGTGTCTCTGTCTGCTTGCTTGTGTGTGGCGTATTGGGCCACACACTGACTGCATCCATGTATTAGATATGTTTAGTATCTCTCCTATACTGGTCCTTTACTAGGGTGTCATGGTGGGAAACCGGAAGGTCCCCGGACACAAAACAAACCCCCATCTGGATTCTAATCCGGGATCACTGAGAGAAACATGTTCATCCTTCAACAAAACAAAGTGTCTTCAATATGAACTTGGGTGTCACGTCGATACGGCCGGCATCGGACAAGGCGTAAAAGAGAAACATTAGAAGAAATTGGCCCGTTCCACACGCGGCATATTTCAATTAATTTGTCCCATTAACGGGCTGTATGGATACATAATAGTATTCTCAGGGCAGTGCTGGGAGCTGGAGCCTGCATCGACTGCAGCTCATTTATAGAGGAAAATCTATAGTGAAGCAGCGACACGTATCCATCTGCATTGTCTCTGTCTCACCCCCCAGAGAGGGTCATTTGTGGACTTATTTAAGCTGCGGGTACATTAGCCCATTCATCTGTCATTATATCTTATTGTCCAGAAGGAACCTGCAAGTATTTAGTTAGACAGTATATACCATGTGTATCCTGTACATCCGACTAATGCAACTTGAAACTAGGCCTTGATTCGCACCGTATTACTGTGGTGAACCCTGAGCCATTTCACACACCTCAAGCCTACTAACTAACTTATCCCTAACCGAGAACTACTCACATTTTATTGCCAACTACCGGTAAGAACATTTAGCAGTCCATGTTTATGTAAGTGAAGACATCATTGGAGGAAGAACGGAACAGAACGGAACACTAGAAGGCCCTCGCCATGTGTGTTTACTAACAGAACCAGGGTCCAAGCTGACACGACCACACTAGCAATCATATGGCGCTGGTCTGGAGGTGTGTAAGGTTTCATTACTGGACTGTTCCATGCTACTAGTTGAACCTGTATTACAAAAGCCACCAGTCAGTCAGTCAGTCAGTCAGTCAGGAAAAGGAAATCAGGCTGAGTGATGCCACTGGAACAGTAACAGTAGTTCACACAGACAGTGTTTCTCTCTCTGGCTTCTCCATCTCCCCGGATGCTTGGGGCTGTGGAGGGAAGGGGCGGGGAACGAGGTGTGTGTTTTCAGGTGCGACGGTCTCAGCGGGACCTATACCCGTATCCTCCGCAGACTTCTTTTTAGGTCCTAATAATAACTTGAAAGTGCAAGAGTCTCGAGCATGGCTCCTTTCCTCTTAATTAGCCTTTAGCGGGAATCAAGCTAATCGCAGAGAGTTAATTGGGCTCATACACACGTCACACGTCACACACACACACACACACACACACACACACACACACACACACACACACACACACACACACACACGCGCGCGCGCACACACATTGTACCTCCTTACCTGGGTTTCATGTTTCTTGTCACTTTGATTTCCACATGAATTAAATTCAGCCTTTAATTAGCTAGTCTTCCTCTTCACATTAATCATATCGGTATCGTAGACGAGGATTTGATGCCACGGTTGTCAGGTTAAAAGTAAAATGGAGGCGTCACATACAGGAAGCGTCACATAATGGTTGTAATGTGGAATTAGAAGTGGCATTTACAGGAATGTAACAAGATGTTCCCTTTCCTTGGGTCCAGGTGTGTTGAGAGAAGAGGAGCGCAAGTCTGACACAGAACTGCCCTTCCTGTCACTAAAGTCTTGAAGAAAAACGTTGTTTTAAGTGTTTTTTGATGTGTGTGGTGGTAGGACTAACCTAGAGGAGGAGCTGGATGTGTTGCGTGTCCAGGCTGCTATGGACCGGGCCACTGTACAGGAGCTGAGGCTGTGTCTTCAGAACGAACAACAAGGTGAGCCTTTTCACTTCCACACCATAGAGTTGGAAAGAAAGCCCACCCAGTGTTTGCTCAGGATTATAATCCATTGGCTGATCCGTCTTGCTGACCTGGGTGGAATTGTGTGACCCTCGTTATAATATTAGAAGTCCCATCCAGTGAAATGATGAATGCATTCAATTGTGCTGTCCATGCTAAAAAAGGCTTTGTGGCAAGTGTTCCCTCTATCCAACTCTATGATCCACACTCTCGTCTAGAGGCTGACTGACAGATCAGAACCCCATCAAGCTGTTTTGCCCCATTTCTCCTTGTCTGAAAGAATGTGTCCTCCATTGGTTTTCATTCTCAAGCGTGCTGTAGGTATGAAGCAACACCCCTGGATAGTGTCTTTAGGCTGAACAAGTCAAAGAGGAAACACTGAATGAGGGGTGGGTTTAAAAGCTCATGTTCTATCATAGTTTTGAATGAAAACACAATTTATAATGTATAAGTACTATCTCTCTATATGTCATGTATATCGAAATATCAAATTACTTTATTCTTGCTATGTAACTACTGTAAAAAAAACAACAACATATATATAATGTGTGTAGAATGTACATGTAACAACAAAAGAAAAAGCTGTAAAAACAATGTTCATTTTTTCCCAGAAGAGGGGGGGTGGTGGTGTAAGGGCCCCCCCCAAAAAAACACTGAATAACGGCACATATGTTGGTTTAACATACGTAGGTCGAACATCTGTTAAACAGTAGTGTTCTGACGTGCTTGTAATGTTGTACCTCCTCAGCTACTTTTTTTGTGGGTTGAACACCACATCTTCAGTGGAATTAACGGGACAATTCAATTAAAGCCTGATCAACCTGTTCTAAATTGACTGGGATATCAAAAAGAAGGCATCTTCTTTGCATAGTGCATACCTCCCCTCCTAATCATAGAATGTGCATCAATTTTCTTTGTGTCCCAAATGGCACCCTATTCCCTACATAGTGCACTACCTTTTATCATAGTCATATGTGCTGGTCAAAAGTAGTGCACTATATAGGGAAAAGTGTGCCATTTGGGACTCCCAATCTATATCGCTTTGTCAAATACTGAATTACCTACTACAGTGGCCCTTTTTAATTAACGAGTTCAATAACCAATCTGTTCTCCATCACTTTAATTTACCTGATGATTAATGATGGTGTCTGACGGCCAAATGCAAAACCAGGGCTACAAAGGATGCCACTAATTAAGATGGCGGATCCCATTGACAATCAATGGCATAATCAGAAAAGCTGAGATAGACTGGCTTTGAAAGTAATGGTTTAACATTGTATCCTGTCTGTCACCCAATTAACCAAATTAGAGACCTATAATCTCTACACGGCACCACCTGAGTGAAAGCACGGCTGCAGCCACAGAATGTTTATGATTTATACTTCTACATTTCACTTCATAATAATGTAAAGGCCCAATCCCTTTTTTGAAAACTGTCTATAAATATCACAGTTTGGCCCTTTTAAGTTAATCCCAAGGATTGATTGTGACTAAAGTGATTATGTAATTAATTGACATACAAGATGTATATTGAAATTGCTAACTCTGAGGCCAGCTCATCATAAACCAACACTGTAGCAGCTCAAATCAGGCGCTGGCAACACAAACCCAGAGATCCATAGAACACGTTTACAAGCTGCCACGGAATTGACTCTTGTGGAACCCCTCTGACCCGATCAAAGGGAGAGAAAGGTTCAAGCAGCAACCCAACCCAACCCCATCACAATCCCGCTAACGAAAGCAAACAGATGAAAGACAGCGCTCCGTGGCGGAGACCTTTGTGGCTCGGCCCGTAAGGGGCGGGAGACGGAGGCGCGGAGGAGGAGGTGATGGGGTTGAGAAGACATTTGAGCCGTTAGACGTTAATGAATGCTGTAGCATTGGGACCTCCTCCAAAGCAAAGTGACTAGAGAGCCACTGACTCCCTCCATATCAAGGTACTAGTGCCGAGGTGGCAACTCCCCAGCCACCCCCCAGCCCGGGCGCGAGCGGGATAATTGTCTCCCTATCTGGTTATGTACACAGCGCTGCGCGGCAGCCCTCGCTTATTTGGGCTCTGGTCTGATTGGATGTGACAAGTCGGCGGAGACAAAAGAGACGGCTAATTTGAAGTAACAAACTTCCCTTTCCTTTCCTTGGCCATGCAAAGGAGAATGGAGGGAGGAGCAAAGGAGAAGAGTGGCTCCACCTCTTTCTTTCTCTCCCTCTCGCTCTCTCGCCTCTTTCTCCTGCATCTCACGACAAAAGGTCAACCTGAAAAGTCGAGTGCCTGAATATTTAACATTTTCAACCTTATCTGACAAATGAGTTTCCTTGTACCGCCATGAAAGTTTAACAAGAAGGAGTGAAGGGAGGCGGAAAAGTTTTGTCTTCGTTATTATTTTGCCTCAACCTTGTTATTTTAATTTTTGGGGTCAAAAAAGAGGGTAGTTCACACACAAAACAGACAAACTCCTATTCCTTTTGTGATTTTTAAATGTATTTTTTCTTGCTTGTAGCAGCAGGGGAATCTACTCACATACTTGTTCTTCGTCTTCTTCACCGGTGAATGTTAGAAACATAATAATGACTTGTTGAACTGCTCCCAATAAAGGCAGATTTTATTCGTTGGAGAGGAGTTATTCTACTGGGTGTGGATGCATGGTGGGCTACAAAGCAAGCAGGGCAGCCAGGGTTTGTGTGTTCACAGGGGAGTTGAACATTTCTCTACGTTTGTTTAAGATCTCCAGGGGTGAGGCGGTTGTGTTTTCACCCATGTCTGCTTTTGATTGAACATCCTAGTGGGATGCTTAGATAAAATATAAGACCTGTATTATTAGTGGTGCTTGATAAAGACTATGTCCTATGGTTTTAGAATGGAAATTGATATTCTAGGGTAGGTTTATTGATTCTAATCCCCTAATATGACAAATCACTGTCTTCAATTGCTCTTTGCGTTGTCATTTTATAATGGTTTTAGATTTCTGAATAATTGCCAAAGTGATATAATTTAGAGCTCTCTTGTCTTGAACTTACAAGGCATGTGTTGACTGGCAAGTCATGTGTTCTTTTCTGACACTATTTTCAGAAAAGAACAAGTAGCCTTCAAGAATAGGCTTACGGCGTGAAAAGAAATCAATTAGACATAATTAATAAAAATTGATTTAATAATATCTTTTTTTCCTCTTTTCCATCTACCTATGTGGCTGGCTGAAAGGAAGCAGACACGTGTCTTGTCTTCATGTCACAATAACATGCTTTGTCCTCGTTGGCAGAGCTTCTTCACAAAGTGGCAGCCGATCCGAAGGTCAAGAACAGCACTCCCAAAAAGCCCTCTGCCGAGAGAGTGGAGCAGTCGCTGAAGAAGGTACAGTAAAGTGCTCTTTGTCACCGGCAATAAAAGAAACCCGGCAAGACAAAAGTCTTCCTCACCACAATACCTACTTAAGTAATTCTATAAAACTGAAGTGGGGAGAAAAATACTGTCTCGGCTCTTGGAAGTTTTATGTGGATGTTTTGTTGTTGAGCAGGCATTTTTCTGGTCAAAATAACAATTAGAAAAACATATTTGAAAATTATTCAATGTCTGCTAGTGGTTGCAAAGGCTTTCCTCTGAGAACTACAAAACAACCACAAATAATGTTTTTTAAATGACTTCTTCCCAGGCCCCATCACTCACTATGAGTGTGATAATCCTCCACAATGACGTTGGTGAAGTGCCGTTCGGGGGATGTTAAGAGGGGATGTAAAAGCGTGCTCATACGCCCATAACAGTCATGCAGTGGTATGTTGAAGAGGATTGAGAGGGACACAGGGAACTATTTTAACGGGGAATTAAATTGTTCCGGAATCATTTCTAGCAGATGATGCCAAGGCGTCTAGCGCCAACAAATGCCATATGGCGGGTGGTTTAATGGAGACTGTCATGGCATCTATTACAGAGTGACAGTACCATGTTAGTATAATAACCAACAGGGGTCGGGAGAGGAGGGAGGGGAGGAGAGGAGCAGCACTCATTTATGCTATCCAGACATGGTGGGTAATGGAAAGACATTTTGGGGAGGCCCGGTGAGGAGCATGCACTGTGTGTGTGTGTGCGTGAAATTTTACATGTCGCCCCATCTCACTGTAAGTCGAGGATCAGGCGGACCGGGAAGCCGCCCTAATTTTGTTTGAATGGTACCGTCCTGCTTAAGCAGAGGGCAGAGCCGTGCCCAATAAAAGAGAGCGATTGCCTGGGGGTATAGCTACACCCAGCAGGTATCCACTGTTCTGTTTAACCGTTTCCACCAAAGAGACAAAGGGGTGGTCCTGTTTTCAGTGTTTAGTGATAGGTGACTGGTCGGGGGACTAGCAGTCAGATGTCTGTAGCCTCTCTAGGGGGGGGGGGGGGGGGCTAGCAGTCAGATATCTGTAGCCTCTCTAGGAGGGGGGGCTAGCAGTCAGATGTCTGCTGTAGCCTCTCTAGGAGGGAGGGCTAGCAGTCAGATGTCTGTAGCCTCTCTAGGAGGGGGGGCTAGCAGTCAGATGTCTGTAGCCTCTCTAGGAGGAGGGGCTAGCAGTCAGATGTCTGTAGCCTCTCTAGGAGGGGGGGCTAGCAGTCAGATGTCTGTAGCCTCTCTAGGAGGAGGGGCTAGCAGTCAGATGTCTGTAGCCTCTCTAGGAGGGGGGGCTAGCAGTCAGATGTCTGTAGCCTCTCTAGGAGGAGGGGCTAGAAGTCAGATGTCTGTAGCCTCTCTAGGAGGAGGGGCTAGCAGTCAGATGTCTGTAGCCTCTCTAGGAGGGGGGGGCTAGCAGTCAGATGTCTGTAGCCTCTCTAGGAGGGGGGGGGGGGGGCTGGCAGTCAGATGTCTGTAGCCTCTCTAGGAGGGGGGGGGGGGGGGGGGGGCTAGCAGTCAGATGTCTGTAGCCTCTCTAGGAGGGGGGGGGGGGGGGGGGCTAGCAGTCAGATGTCTGTAGCCTCTCTAGGAGGGGGGGGGGGGGGGGCTAGCAGTCAGATGGCTGTAGCCTCTCTAGGAGGGAGAGGGTGGGGCTAGCAGTCAAGATGTCTGTAGCCTCTCTAGGAGGGGGGGGGGGGCTCAGTCGGAATTGGAGTGTTTACATTTCAGTAATTTAGCAGATGCTCTTATCCAGAGCTTGTAGGAGCAATTAGGGTTCAGTGCCTTGCGCAAGGGCACATCGACAGATTTTTCAGCTAGTCGGCTCGGGGATTCGACCCAGCGACCTTTTGGTTACTGGCCCAAAGCTCTTAACCACTAGGCTACCTGCTGCCGTGTTAATGGCCTAATGGTTTGTTTCAACCCTCTACTACCCTGGCCTGCACAGTTACTGCAAACACAGGTCAGAGTAGAGAGAAACACTGACACTACCCTGTTTTCGCAGTTCAAAGTTGACAGGAATTTTCTTGTTCGTAGCTTGTTTTAAGACATTTACAGTGAATAGAAGGTCCATTAACTCTATATGGCAGAGTACATAGAGTGGTATGACTGGGAGGTTCGTTTTGGTCCTAATGAACACTCAATGATCACCATATAGATAGAACAGTTGGAGAGGAGGACGGTGTCCATGGAGCAGGAGACCGAGAGGCTGAGGGAGGACAACCAGGACCTCCAGGAGGCCAACACAGCTCTAACCCAGGACAAGGAGCACCTCCAGGGCTCTCTGGCCCGCCTCCGCACCCAGGGGGCTGCTCGCGACGAGGCGGCCCATGCCCAGGCACTCGCCCAGGAGGAGAGACACCGCGCCAAGGCCCTGGCCCTGGAGACCCAGCTGGAGGGGGCCAGGAGGGAAGCCGGACGCACCCGGCAGCAGCTGCTCCGGCTCAGGCAGGAGCTGGGCATCCTGAGGGCGGCCCGGGACTTCAACAGGAGCCAGAGACAACCCAAGGCTAACATGCTAACAGGGCTGGCCGCAGCAGCCACAGCAGGGGGAGGAATAAGTGGAGGGGCATTAGCAAACAGCAAGGTCAAATTCAAAACAGGCATGCGACCCAGAGGCCCAGCGCGGCTGCACCGCCACCGAGCGGTTGGCCCCAATCAAGCCATCGGAGGGGGAGGCCGCAGCCCTGCTAGGGACGACTGGGAGGACATAAGCGCGGACAGGTACGACACACACATTTTCTCTCTCTCTCTCACCCCCTCATTATTTTCTAGGGGGGGCTTAGCGGCATCGAGGGGACACCGTGCATATGCAAAGCGTAAGCAAATGGGTGATTGAATTTTCAGCGCCTGTCTAGTTGGTATTCAAGAGCCGATGGAGGGAGAGGGAGGAAAAATAAAAAAACGACTGTCAGATCCTTTGAAATATCCTGGGACGTCTTGCTCGGAGCTTATTGACTGAAATTTGCATGCAAAATTAGCCACCTCTGCACACAGAGTTGAACTGGTGCCAAGAAAGCCCGACACTTGATATGATAAGGGCCCGACACTTGATATCTTCCAGTGATGCAGTCATGAGGCCTGAGAATTGACAGTTTGGCAGCTTGATTTAATTTACCGGTCCTTTGCATATTCACCCCTCTCGTGACAGCAACCAAAGACATTCCCAGGCATAGGTTCCCCCCACCACCCCAACCCCAGTCAGTTCCGTTATCTTGTGACATGTCGATTCAGGATGTGCGTAAACCGTTTTTTGCTCCCCACACGAACCCCCTCTCATTCCTCTCCTCTCCTTAATTTAGTTGGATAAATTTTGAATGACCCTCCTCGGCTCACTACCAGATGTCTACAAGCTGTTTAACACTCTCCAAATTAAGAACCATCTACAGTAATTATTTCATGTATGTTTTATGCTAAAAAGCCACTGAGCTAATGTTTATTGAGTGATGGTTGAGATGATTTGATTTCAAACACCGGCTACCTGCACCGCTGGCTGATGTTCATTTCTCACAGAGACTCTCTCCCCCCCCCCCTCCAGCAGTAGCCTAGCTTCACTTCACACACACACACACACACACACACACACACACACACACACACACACACACACACACACTCTTCTCACTCACCTCACCTCTCCCATGACTAATTCATCTCACTGAAACCTTGGTTACTCACACGGGGACGTTGAAACCTAACAGTGGCTGTATAAACCTATGGCATGTTTCTCCCTTGTCCCTAATGTGTCTAATAAGCAGCCGTAAGATACAGTCTTAACCTAAAAGGGGGACTTAAATAAAGACGTCTTAGTTAAGTTACCTGTCAGTTGAGGTGCAGTGCTGTTAAAGCCTTCTGTGTCTCTCTTGTCTCAATATTATTATGCCTATAGATGCTTGGGAAAATGTGGCTTTTCATCCTGCAGAGAATTTGTTAAATACCAACAAAATGAAGATATCAGACTCGTTAAATAAGTGACTGACAAGCGCCTTCCTCCGTTTTGGTTTATGACTGTTCTTCTCACTGCCTCTGGCTCGACTCGAAGTTTCAGGAAGAAGTACCTTAAGGCTGGCGGACATTTTGAATTTTGACCACATCAGCAGTTTGTTTGGAGAGCAGAGCAGGGCTGAGCCAGGCGCCTCCGGGAGAGTACTGTAGGGGCTAGCAGGAGGTATCTGGTATACAATATATAGTACACACACACACACACACACACAGCCTGTCTCCCGAAGCAAGGCAGCCATGACACGACCAGCACACTGTCCTGTCCACTCAGCACATCTGAGACTGATGGAATAGTAGAAGTGCCCTAAACGGGGGGGATGCCCTGCCACAGCGTATAAGATACAGTGATACAGCTCACTCCCTGACAAGGTGATCACCCCCACCCTGGCTGAGTGAGTGGTCCAGCCCAGCAGGCAGGTTTAAAAAAAATAAAAAAATAAAATTAAAATAAACATTTCACCTTTATTTAACCAGGTAGGCTAGTTGAGAACAAATTCTCATTTACAACTGCGACCTGGCCAAGATAAAGCAAAGCAGTTCGACTCATACAACAACACAGAGTTACACATAGAATAAACAAAGATACAGTCAATAAGATGAATGTGCAAGTAGAGCTACTGGGGTGCAAAGGAGCATGATAAATAAATAAATACAGTATGGGGATGAGGTAGTTGGATGGGCTATTTACAGATGGGCTATGTACAGGTGCAGAGATCTGTGAATTGCTCTGACAACTGGTGCTTAATGCTAGTGAGGGAGATATGAGTCTACCAGCTTCAGTGATTTTTGCAGTTCGTTCCAGTCATTGGCAGCAGAGAACTGGATGGAAAGGCGGCCAAAGGAGGAATTGGCTTTGGGGGTGACCAGTGAGATATACCTGCTGGACCGGGTGCTACGGGTGGGTGCTGCTATGGTGACCAGTGAGCTGAGATAAGGCGGGGCTTTACCTAGCAAAGACTTGTAGATGACCTGGAGCCAGTGGGTTTGGCGACGAGTATGAAGCTGTTCCAGCCAACGAGAGCGCACAGGTCGCAGTGGTGGGTAGTATATGGGGCTTTGGTGACAACGGATGGCACTGTGATAGACTGCATCCAATTTGTTGAGTGTTGGAGGCTATTTTGTAAATGACATCGTCGAGGATCGGTAGGATAATCAGTTTTATGAGGGTATGTTTGGCAGCATGAGTGAAGGATGCTTTGTTGCAAAATAGAAAGCCGATTCTAGATTTAATTTTGGATTGGAGATGCTTAATGTGAGTCTGGAAGGAGAGTCTACAGTCTAACCAGACACCTAGGTATTTGTAGTTGTCCACGTATTCTAAGTCAGAACCGTCCAGAGTAGTGATGCTAGACGGGCGGGCAGCGATCGGTTGAAGAGCATGCATTTAGTTTTACTTGCATTTAAGAGCAGTCGGAGGCCACAGAAGGAGAGTTGTATGGCATTGAAGCTCGTCTGGAGGTTAGTTAAGACAGTGTCCGAAGATGCGCCAAGTATACAGAATGGTGTTGTCTGTGTAGAGGTGGATCAGAGAATCACCAGCAGCGAGAGCGACATCATTGATGTATACAGAGAAGAGAGAGCCCGAGAATTGAAGGTAAAGACAGGCTATCTGAAATACCTGTCAATTAAAACAGCATATCATGCAAATACATCCAGCATACTGTTATAGTGAGGACTTGACTTGTATCCACATGGTTGGTTTGTATTGAAGTAGTTATTTATTCCCCTTCCTGTTGCATTGATTACATACAGTATTCAAACTATTACTTTGGTATGGTATTGTAGGTTAAATGCCTCTCTGGTGCAGGTGTGTGGTGTACTGGAATGTTCAGTCCTCAGCACAGTCTGTCAGTAGGCCAGTCTTGGGCCTTAGTGGCTGGGTCCAGTCCTTTCTCCCTCCAGCCCCAGGCCCCAGCTCTAGCCTCCAACCCCAGCCTGCGCCCCCCCAGCCCTGGGGCCTCTGGTCTGTCATGTGGGAAGGCTGATGGTGATGTGGAGGTCTTTACCTCTGCTGCTCTCACCGCCCCACGTTAATAAAACCCACAGCGTAAATGTCACTGACTTCCACGTCAAAGGTCACTGTCGATAACGGGGGAGGTGGGTGGGTAGGGAGTGGAGGTGTGCGTGTCTCCGAAACCCTTACCGCACGTCCGTCCATCAGATGGGCTCGTCTCGTCGGTGCTCAGCCATGCCACTCACACACGTCTGTCACACAGATCGCACTAATGAAGGCCACAGCAGTCTGCATACATGTTGATACACACCGTAGCACAACTGATGAGGTGGAATTCATTCAGGTCATTTCCAGGAATTGAGGAAATACATTCAGGAATTAAATGGCACATGGAATGAGATGGAGAAAACAATACTCTGCTTGATGGTAAATGGAACATTGGATATATACATTGTTATTGAACTTCCATACATGCAAATTTGAAATATTACTGTGTTAATACATATTCACATATTCACTCTTTTTCCCACCCCTCTCTGTCTCTGTCTCGGTCTTTCTCTCTTTCTTTCACTCTGTCTCTCTCTGTCTGTCTCGGTCTCTCTCTCTCTCTCTCTGTCTCTGTCTCTCTCTCTCTATGTTTCTCTCTCTCGGTCTCTCTCTCTCTCTCTGTCTCTGTCTCTCTCTCTCTCTATGTCTCTCTCTCTCGTGACAGTGGAGAGGAGTACTCTGACAGCCTGGACAGTCACCCAGTCAAGGTGGGTCCATTTGGAGAAGTCTTATCTATTCTTCCATTCACTATAACCTCCATTCAATCGACTAACAAGTCTTTACGCATAATGTGGAATTGAAGTAGTTCATTGAATTGTTAATTGAATTGTTGATTTCATTTCTGGAGAGTTTGTAATCGGTGAGTCAGTCAGGATGTTGCCTGGGTTTGGCCATGTGAAGCCTATATTACACAGTGCAGTTGCTACTCTGTGCTCTACCTGGCTGTAGCCTCTGCCTCCTCTGTTCTTCCTTCCTCCTCCACCCAATGAAATCAATAGTCCAGGTTTTTCTGTACTTGTTTTTGTCCATTGTCAACTCCTTCACTGTAATACCTGGCAGCTATTCACCAAAGGGATGTTCTGTAGGCTCTTCTATCTGTCAAATCAGATCCCTCAGTCAGCCACTCCACATGCCCCTCCGCCTGCCCTGCCCATCAGCTCCGCCCAGCCTCATCGCCATGACAGTGGAGCCACGCGCGCTGTGTCACAAATCAAAGGGCTTCCGGAAGGCTCCATGTGATCAAACCAGCCCGTGATTAAACCATACCGGTGCTCTGGGGGGAAGGGCTTTGATGTGACTACAAACGCTCTCAGGCGGTGTCACACACACACACACCGTGGGGCACAGGGGCAAGGGGGTGAGTGAGCGCGGGGGTGTTTCATCAGGCACCTGTCAAGAGTTGTGGAGGTGTAGAGTTGCGTTCGAGTCGACGTGTGTTGTATTAAACACGTTGCGCCGCATTACGGCTCGGTGTGATTTGTCGCATCGCGTTAAACGCCACATGCTGTGATTCCTGTGTGACACGACGCGGACGTCAACCTGTTGTGCTGCATTAAACGGCAGTGTTTAAAAGAGTTTCAAAACATTTTGGTTTGTCTTTTTCCAGTCACACAGGTACGCAGCCGCCTCAGAACAGCCAGCGGAAGAATTCTCCAGAACGCAGCCCGATGTTCCGAACCATGGTAGCAACAACACGTTTTCATGTTTCACTCAGATTTTCACAAAACTTTATCAACTATTTAGGGGGGGGACACCAAAACACACACACTATCGGAAGCAACACCTGATACAAAACAAGATTCTGTTCTCTACACTGTTGTATCGGTTATATATGGAATGGCTTAGTCAGTCTGATAGAGTAACACACATACACACACACACACACACACACACACACACACACACACACACACACACACACAAACACACATACGTACACACACACACGTTTGATAACTCTCAGCAGTAGAAATCTAAATGGGGATTGTAAGTGTGTTCACCGCTCTCTTGTACATGAACACTCTGAGGAACGCACTGTGTTCTCCTCTTGTTAGGATATAAACAGAGGGAGCCGGGGGAGGAAGGAGGGAAGAGACGGAGTGAGAGAAAGAGGAGGAAGGCCCAGAGGTGCGGCTGCTGCGCTCCCGCCTCACTGCGCGGGCGCGTTCTGGCGCTCCAGCGCCATCTCGCCGTTTTACAGACCGCCCGGCGTGATGCCCAGCGCTCCTCCCAGGAGCTGCGAGACGCCAACGAGAAGATCACGTCGCAGCTCGTCCAGAGACTGAACGTCAGCAAGCAGTTATCACAGGTACCACAGACCAGAAGAGGGGAGGACAGGCACAGAAAGAGTGGAACAAACAGAAGAGGAGAAGGAGGGGTAGGGAAAGATAAGCAGGGGGGTTGGTACAGTAACTGGGAACAAGGAACAGAAGAGGAGGAGGGGTAGGGAAAGATAAGCAGGGGGGTTGGTACAGTAACTGGGAACAAGGAACAGAAGAGGAGGAGGGGTAGGGAAAGATAAGCAGGGGGTTGGTACAGTAACTGGGAACAAGGAACAGAAGAGAAGGAGGGGTAGGGAAAGATAAGCAGGGGGGTTGGTACAGTAACTGGGAACAAGGAACAGAAGAGAAGGAGGGGAGGGGAAGGATAAGCAGGGGGGTTGGTACAGTAACTGGGAACAAGGAACAGAAGAGAAGGAGGGGTAGGGAAAGATAAGCAGGGGGGTTGGTACAGTAACTAGGAACAAGGAACAGAAGAGAAGGAGGGGTAGGGAAAGATAAGCAGGGGGGTTGGTACAGTAACTGGGAACAAGGAACAGAAGAGAAGGAGGGGTAGGGAAAGATAAGCAGGGGGGTTGGTACAGTAACTGGGAACAAGGAACAGAAGAGGAGGAGGGGTAGGGAAAGATAGGCAGGGGGGTTGGTACAGTAACTGGGAACAAGGAACAGAAGAGGAGGAGGGGTAGGGAAAGATAAGCAGGGGGGTTGGTACAGTAACTGGGAACAAGGAACAGAAGAGGAGGAGGGGTAGGGAAAGATAAGCAGGGGGTTGGTACAGTAACTAGGAACAAGGAACAGAAGAGAAGGAGGGGTAGGGAAAGATAAGCAGGGGGGTTGGTACAGTAACTGGGAACAAGGAACAGAAGAGAAGGAGGGGTAGGGAAAGATAAGCAGGGGGGTTGGTACAGTAACTAGGAACAAGGAACAGAAGAGAAGGAGGGGTAGGGAAAGATAAGCAGGGGGGTTGGTACAGTAACTGGGAACAAGGAACAGAAGAGAAGGAGGGGTAGGGAAAGATAAGCAGGGGGGTTGGTACAGTAACTAGGAACAAGGAACAGAAGAGAAGGAGGGGTAGGGAAAGATAAGCAGGGGGGTTGGTACAGTAACTGGGAACAAGGAAGAGGAGGAGGGGTAGGGAAAGATAAGCAGGGGGTTGGTACAGTAACTAGGAACAAGGAACAGAAGAGAAGGAGGGGTATGGAAAGATAAGCAGGGGGGTTGGTACAGTAACTGGGAACAAGGAACAGAAGAGAAGGAGGGGTAGGGAAAGATAAGCAGGGGGGTTGGTACAGTAACTGGGAACAAGGAACAGAAGAGAAGGAGGGGTAGGGAAAGATAATCAGGGGGGTTGGTACAGTAACTGGGAACAAGGAACAGAAGAGAAGGAGGGGAAGGGAAAGATAAGCAGGGGGGTTGGTACAGTAACTGGGAACAAGGAACAGAAGAGAAGGAGGGGTAGGGAAAGATAAGCAGGGGGGTTGGTACAGTAACTGGGAACAAGGAACAGAAGAGGAGGAGGGGTAGGGAAAGATAAGCAGGGGGTTGGTACAGTAACTGGGAACAAGGAACAGAAGAGAAGGAGGGGTAGGGAAAGATAAGCAGGGGGGTTGGTACAGTAACTGGGAACAAGGAACAGAAGAGAAGGAGGGGAAGGGAAAGATAAGCAGGGGGGTTGGTACAGTAACTGGGAACAAGGAACAGAAGAGAAGGAGGGGTAGGGAAAGATAAGCAGGGGGGTTGGTACAGTAACAAGGAACAGAAGAGAAGGAGGGGTAGGGAAAGATAAGCAGGGGGGTTGGTACAGTAACTGGGAACAAGGAACAGAAGAGAAGGAGGGGTAGGGAAAGATAAGCAGGGGGGTTGGTACAGTAACTGGGAACAAGGAACAGAAGAGGAGGAGGGGTAGGGAAAGATAGGCAGGGGGGTTGGTACAGTAACTGGGAACAAGGAACAGAAGAGGAGGAGGGGTAGGGAAAGATAAGCAGGGGGGTTGGTACAGTAACTGGGAACAAGGAACAGAAGAGGAGGAGGGGTAGGGAAAGATAAGCAGGGGGTTGGTACAGTAACTAGGAACAAGGAACAGAAGAGAAGGAGGGGTAGGGAAAGATAAGCAGGGGGGTTGGTACAGTAACTGGGAACAAGGAACAGAAGAGAAGGAGGGGTAGGGAAAGATAAGCAGGGGGGTTGGTACAGTAACTAGGAACAAGGAACAGAAGAGAAGGAGGGGTAGGGAAAGATAAGCAGGGGGGTTGGTACAGTAACTGGGAACAAGGAAGAGGAGGAGGGGTAGGGAAAGATAAGCAGGGGGTTGGTACAGTAACTAGGAACAAGGAACAGAAGAGAAGGAGGGGTATGGAAAGATAAGCAGGGGGGTTGGTACAGTAACTGGGAACAAGGAACAGAAGAGAAGGAGGGGTAGGGAAAGATAAGCAGGGGGGTTGGTACAGTAACTGGGAACAAGGAACAGAAGAGAAGGAGGGGTAGGGAAAGATAATCAGGGGGGTTGGTACAGTAACTGGGAACAAGGAACAGAAGAGAAGGAGGGGAAGGGAAAGATAAGCAGGGGGGTTGGTACAGTAACTGGGAACAAGGAACAGAAGAGAAGGAGGGGTAGGGAAAGATAAGCAGGGGGGTTGGTACAGTAACTGGGAACAAGGAACAGAAGAGAAGGAGGGGTAGGGAAAGATAAGCAGGGGGGTTGGTACAGTAACTGGGAACAAGGAACAGAAGAGAAGGAGGGGAAGGGAAAGATAAGCAGGGGGGTTGGTACAGTAACTGGGAACAAGGAACAGAAGAGAATGAGGGGTAGGGAAAGATAAGCAGGGGGGTTGGTACAGTAACTGGGAACAAGGAACAGAAGAGGAGGAGGGGAAGGGAAAGATAAGCAGGGGGGTTGGTACAGTAACTGGGAACAAGGAACAGAAGAGAAGGAGGGGAAGGGAAAGATAAGCAGGGGGGTTGGTACAGTAACTGGGAACAAGGAACAGAAGAGGAGGAGGGGAAGGGAAAGATAAGCAGGGGGGTTGGTACAGTAACTAGGAACAAGGAACAGAAGAGAAGGAGGGGTAGGGAAAGATAAGCAGGGGGGTTGGTACAGTAACTGGGAACAAGGAACAGAAGAGAAGGAGGGGAAGGGAAAGATAAGCAGGGGGGTTGGTACAGTAACTAGGAACAAGGAACAGAGGAGAAGGAGGGGTAGGGAAAGATAATCAGGGGGGTTGGTACAGTAACTAGGAACAAGGAACAGAAGAGAAGGAGGGGTAGGGAAAGATAAGCAGGGGGGTTGGTACAGTAACTGGGAACAAGGAACAGAAGAGAAGGAGGGGTAGGGAAAGATAAGCAGGGGGGTTGGTACAGGAAAGTTAAGCAGGGGGGTTGGTACAGTAACTGGGAACAAGGAACAGAAGAGAAGGAGGGGTAGGGAAAGATAAGCAGGGGGGTTTGTACAGTAACTGGGAACAAGGAACAGAAGAGAAGGAGGGGTAGTTAAAGATAAGCAGGGGGGTTGGTACAGTAACTGGAACAAGGAGCAGAAGAGAAGGAGGGGTAGGGAAAGATAAGCAGGGGGGTTGGTACAGTAACTGGGAACAAGGAACAGAAGAGAAGGAGGGGCAGGGAAAGTTAAGCAGGGGGGTTGGTACAGTAACTGGGAACAAGGAACAGAAGAGAAGGAGGGGTAGGGAAAGATAAGCAGGGGGGTTTGTACAGTAACTGGGAACAAGGAACAGAAGAGAAGGAGGGGTAGTTAAAGATAAGCAGGGGGGTTGGTACAGTAACTGGAACAAGGAGCAGAAGAGAAGGAGGGGTAGGGAAAGATAAGCAGGGGGGTTGGTACAGTAACTGGGAACAAGGAGCAGAAGAGAAGGAGGGGTAGGGAAAGATAAGCAGGGGGGTTGGTACAGTAACTGGGAACAAGGAACAGAAGAGAAGGAGGGGTAGTTAAAGATAAGCAGGGGGGTTGGTACAGTAACTGGGAACAAGGAACAGAAGAGAAGGAGGGGTAGTTAAAGATAAGCCGGGGGGTTGGTACAGTAACTGGGAACAAGGAAGTTGTTATTTTTCTTTCCTCTTTTGTTTCTTCCTGTCTTTTCTTTTGTCTTTCGGTGTGTTTCTGGGGGCCCTATCCCTGGCTGCAGTGGGAGCAGCTCCTTTGCCCTTATCATGCTTAATAAGTGTGTGTCTGACAGGCCTGCCCTCGCCTGAGGAGGTCAGCACCACAGAGGAGCAGAGGAAGAGCCACAGAGCACTGAACACACTGCTGCAGTCTCCTGCAATACTGTACTATACACTACTGACTACTATACTATACCCTACTGACTACTATAATATACCCTATTGACTACTATACTATACCCTACTGACTACTATAATATACTATACCCTACTGACTACTATACTATACCATATTGACTACTATACTATACCCTACTGACTACTATACTATACCCTACTGACTACTATACTATACCCTACTGACTACTATACTATACCCTATTGACTACTATACTATACCCTACTGACTACAATACCATATTGATTACTATACTATACCCTATTGACTACTATAATATACCCTATTGGCTACTATACTATACCCTACTGACTACAATACCATATTGACTACTATACTATACCCTATTGACTACTATAATATACCCTACTGAATACTATACCCTACTGACTACTATACTATACCATATTGACTACTATACTATACCCTACTGACTACAATACCCAATTGACTACTATACTATACCCTACTGAATACTATACTATACCCTCCTGCCTACTATACTATACTATACCCTACTGACTCCTATACTATACCCTACTGACTGCAATACCCTATTGACTACTATACTATACCCTACTGAATACTATACTATACCCTCCTGACTACTATACTACACCCTACTGACTACTATACCCTATTGACTACTATACCCTACTGACTACTATACTATACCCTTTTGACTACGATACTATACTCTACTGACTACAATACCCATTTGACTACTATACTATACCCTGCTGAATACTATACTATACCCTCCTGACTACTATACTATACCTTACTGACTACTATACCCTACTGACTACGATACCCTACCGACTACTATACCCTACTGAATACTATACTATACCCTACTGACTACTATACTATTATATACCCTACTGACTATTATACTATACCCTACTGATTAGTATACTATACGCTACTGACTACTATACTATTCTATACCCTACTGACCACTATACTATAACCTACTGACTACTATACTATAATTGACTATACTATACCATACTGACTGCTATATTATACTATACCCTACTGAGTACTATACTATACCCTACGGACTGCTATACTATACCCCACTGACTACTATACTATAATGTACTATACTATACCCTACTAACTGCTATATTATACTATACGATACCCTGCGGACTGATATACTATACTATACTCTGTTGACTTCTATACTATAATGTACTATACTGACTACTATATTATTATACTATACCCTACTGACTGCTATAATGTACTAAACTGACTGCTATATTATTTTACTATACCCTGCTGACTACTATATTATAATATAATGTACTATACTGACTACTATATTATTATACTATACCCTACTGACTACTATATTATACTATAATGTACTATACTGACTACTATATTATTATACTATACCCTACTGACTACTATATTATACTTTACTGTTCTGACTACTATATTATTATACTATACCCTACTGACTACTAAATTATACTATAATGTACTGACTACTGTATACCCTACTGATTACTATATTTTTATACTATACCCTACTGCCTACTATATTATTATACTATACCCTACTGACTACTATACTATACTGTACCGACTACTATATTATACTATACCCTACTGCCTACTATATTATACTATACCCTACTGCCTACTATATTATACTATACCCTACTGACTACTATATTATACTATACCCTACTGCCTACTATATTATTATACTATACCCTACTGACTACTATATTATACTATACTGTACCGACTACTATATAATTATACTATCCCCTACTGACTACTATACTATACCCTTCTGACTACTATATTATACTATACCCTACTGACTACTATATTATACTATAATGTACTATTATGACTACTATATTTTTATACTATACCCTACTGACTACTATATTATACTATACCCTACTGACTACTATATTTTTATACTATACCCTACTGACTACTATATTATACTATACTGTACCGACTACTATATAATTATACTATCCCCTACTGACTACTATACTATACCCTTCTGACTACTATATTATACTATACCCTACTGACTACTATATTATACTATAATGTACTATTATGACTACTATATTTTTATACTATACCCTACTGCCTACTATATTATTATACTATACCCTACTGACTACTATATTATTATACTATACCCTACTGACTACTATACTATACTGTACCGACTACTATATTATACTATACCCTACTGCCTACTATATTATACTATACCCTACTGACTACTATATTATACTATACCCTACTGCCTACTATATTATTATACTATACCCTACTGACTACTATATTATACTATACTGTACCGACTACTATATAATTATACTATCCCCTACTGACTACTATACTATACCCTTCTGACTACTATATTATACTATACCCTACTGACTACTATATTATACTATAATGTACTATTATGACTACTATATTTTTATACTATACCCTACTGACTACTATATTATACTATACCCTACTGACTACTATATTTTTATACTATACCCTACTGACTACTTTATTATACTATACCCTACTGACTACTATATTATACTATACTGTACCGACTACTATATAATTATACTATCCCCTACTGACTACTATACTATACCCTTCTGACTACTATATTATACTATACCCTACTGACTACTTTATTATACTATACCCTACTGACTACTATATTATACTATACTGTACCGACTACTATATAATTATACTATCCCCTACTGACTACTATACTATACCCTTCTGACTACTATATTATACTATACCCTACTGACTACTATATTTTTATACTATACCCTACTGACTACTTTATTATACTATACCCTACTGACTACTATATTATACTATACTGTACCGACTACTATATAATTATACTATCCCCTACTGACTACTATACTATACCCTTCTGACTACTATATTATACTATACCCTACTGACTACTATATTATACTATAATGTACTATTATGACTACTATATTTTTATACTATACTATACTGTACTGACTCAACCAGCTAGTCTCTGAAACAGTGTCCTAGTGATATTTCTCAAACTGAATTCTTTGTTTGTTACATACAGTACTTCAGTCTGAGACTGCCATCGTTGATGTTGTTTGTGGGGACGTCAAAATGAAGGGTGTTGGATCATATCTTACCATTCAGAGTGTCAAAGCCAATGACGAATTTTCAAAATGGCGCTTTACCCACATGTGTTCTGGCTCTGGCCCAACCCATTGGTTTCTGGGACCAATCAGACTGTTTAAAATGGATTTCCGTTATAAAACTCATTGGGGAGGTACTCAAATACAGACTCATTGCGGAGAAGAAACTAACATCCGTGGCGTGGTGTAGAGTTTGTGTAGCCAGGCAAATTCTTCCATGACCTGACCTCCTCTTTCGCTCTCTTTCACGGCCTCATACACATACACACACGTACTCTCTCTCACACACACACCAGGCCGTATGGTAGTTAGTGGGACTGGCAGGAAGCCCCTGTTGGGTAGGAGCAGGCAGAGCCCCGACCAGCCCCAACCCACTGGAGGCCTGATTAGGAGTGTGTGTGATACACACAGGTCAAAGAGCGCAGGAGCCCCGCTGCTCTGGAAGTGGCCTCCGGGTTCCGGCCCCTACCTAGCTATCGTAGAATAGAACAGCCAGGGCCCCGAGGAGACCTCAGACACTGGCTCTGCGGCATTAATGACACACACACACACACACACACACACACACACACACACACACACACACACACACACACACACACACACACACACACACACACACTTACACACATGCACAAACACCTAGAGATAGACACCACAGAGATAGACACACACACTTTTCTCTGCTTGGGCTGACCAGAAAGAAACAGCAATAGCTGTCTTTTACTCCTGCAGTATTAATGCCACTGCAGCAGAAGTTGTCCAAGACTCTGAGCTCTCAGCTAGAAAACAGGGATCATTCCCCCTATAAAGGGCACAAGGTCTTGTGCTGTTGGCTGGTATCCGGCTGGCCCCTGCCTGCCTGCTAGCTTTCTGACAGAGTCCAAAACTCTGGCTCTAATTGGCTTAGCCCGGCGCCTCGGGGGCTGTCATGTGAAAAGGTATGATGACAGTGTCAGAGACCGAGAAGTAGCTACCTCGTTTGTTTGGCTCCTTAGTGATGTCCTGTAGTTTCCTGTTACTTCAGTGAGAAGTTGTGTGTTATTGAAATGTGAATCAGGCTGTGTGTGTCTGTGTCTGTGAGGGAGAGCGCGAGAGAGAGGGGGAGAGGTAGCGAGCGAGAGGGGGAGGTAGAGAGACAAAGTGAGGGAAGTGGCGTACCCTTTCAGCCTAAGTGGAACATGTGTCTCTACAGCACAGTGACACTTTCATCAGTCAATCACACCACGCCAGCCACCTCATCCCCGCAGACCTCTCTGTCAGGAACCAGACTGCAATAGCTGTCAGAGACACACACACAGAGAGAGAGACACACACTCACAGATACACACACACACACGGCAGAGTGCTTTGTTAGGTATTTCCACCCTGTTCCCTCTCCATAATTGCCGTCAGTCTGTAAAACGTGACCCTCTTAATGGTGCTCTCTGTTCCTTGACTTCTGTCTTTGTACTTTCTATTCAACAAGGTGGGAAGGAAATGAGAAAGAGAGAGTCTGTTAGGAAAATGAAGGATAATTAGGCTACGGGCGGGGACGTTGTCCTCTAACACTCTTTTCTTCTCCCTCTTTCCTCTCGTTTGAGGAACGAGGGAAGCGACAGAAGCTTAAGAGGAACCGCCTCTGGGTGACAGGTGAGATGTACTACGGTAATTTCCGAAAATGTTCCTCCCGCTGTAAAGAAACGTCGGTCACGCATATTAACCGAACAGGGGATAATTTGGGTCTGGAATCAGGTACCTCGCATCCCTCCCAAACCTCCCCCTCTACCTCGTTCTACAATTGAACGTCTCTTCGACACGAACCCAACCCCGTAATCTCCAGGTGTGGATCGGCCCAGCTCCCATCCTGCCCGTAAGAGGTTGGGATTACCACAGGATTAGAGGAGTAAAACAGACACGGCTGACAGGGAGAAGAGGGGTTTTTCTGGGTCTAGGCTTTTTATGCCCAGGCACATGACAGAGCCTGGCACTTAAATCCTGGTGACGGACACTATAAAGGTACAACATAATAAAGTTGGCTCCACTTCTGCCTTCAGTTGTCTTTCCAGAAATCTATGGTTCATCTAAAGTCTAGAATCGAAGGTCATGGCTGTTGGTCCTTGAGTTCTATGTTAGGATGAGTATCTCTCGTTTAGAACACTAGGTAAGTACTGTGTCGTCACTCT
The DNA here is from genome assembly GCF_016432855.1 of Salvelinus namaycush. NCBI lineage: Eukaryota > Metazoa > Chordata > Actinopteri > Salmoniformes > Salmonidae > Salvelinus > Salvelinus namaycush. The sequence goes on along the minus strand of NC_052348.1, from coordinate 15,674,764 downwards.
GCCGTGGCTTGAGGTTTGATGATGTTAGAATGAGTATCTCTCGTTTAGAACACTAGGTAAGTACTGTGTCGTCACTCTGCCGTGGCTTGAGGTTTGATGATGTTAGAATGAGTATCTCTCGTTTAGAACACTAGGTAAGTACTGTGTCGTCACTCTGCCGTGGCTTGAGGTGTCTCTGGTGTTATTCTATAAGGATGATACTGGTGTTGTCTCAAGTCCATTTTCAAGGTGTTGTACGTATGTCTGGGTCTAGGTCATGTTAGGCTAGCGTTCGGTTGTTGTGGTTGAGGAACCAGGCCAGCCCAAAATGAGGGAGTGTACTGTACGACTGTGTGTGTCTATGACTATGTGGTTCCTTTGCTATTTTCGGAGCCACCGGCCTCATTATTTATCCTGCTAATGATTCAGTATCACTTGGAATGGCACCAGCGAGACCACTACCCTAGAGAGAAAGAGAGGCGCGAGAGGGGGGAGAGAGGAACTGAAATAGAGAGAGCAGGAGGGGAGAGAGTGGTAGAGGGAGAGAGAGCGGGAAAAGAGAGAGAGGAACAGAAATAGACAGAACGGGAGGGAGAGGAGAAAGCGCAAAAGAGGGAGAGTAGTGAGCGAGAGTGGGGGAGAGAGGAAGAGCGAGAAAGAGAGAGGGGGGTGAGAGAGAGAGAGACTTCAGCTGGGCAGCCTAATGGTCCCACCATGCATCAGAGTCAGTGTCAGTGTCATCTCTCACCAGACCCAGGGCTGAAAATGGCCCCTCTGAAATCAAAGCCTGTCTTACGGGAAGTGTCATCAATGCCACTCTTAACACACCCATACACACACACACACACACGACCCAGCAGCAGAAGCAGCCCCCCTCTCTCTCTCTGTCTCTCTCAGTGGGGATATGGCCTGTGAGCCTTCAAAGAGGAGGAAACCTAAAACAAGAGGGATTCTACTAAGAGGTGTCAGCAGGCAACCAGATATCAATAACCTCCATGTATGCAGAGCAGAGAGGCCCCCCCTGGGACTACTGTGGTTTCCAGGATGGTTGGGAGGGTGTGGGGGAGTTGGGATGGTGTGAGGGGTTGAGAGGGTGTGTGTACCACACATATCACCTTCTCCTTATTTGCGCTACAAAGTGAGCATTATGTTTGATACCAGATCGTATTATTGTGGCAATGATAAATTAGACGACAGAAAAGCATTGAGTACATTGAGGTTGATAATATACATGCGGTTTAAACCGTTTAGCCCCAAAGCAAATGTTTACCATGTCTGATACGCTGGTACAGTAGGGTAGATGATTACCTTGCAGTATTCTCCTACAATTCCTCCCTCGCTCTTACTAACTCTCTCTCTCTCCTCTCTCTCTCTCCTCTCTCTCCTCTCTCTCTCTCCTCTCTCTCTCTCTCTCTCCTCTCTCTCTCTCCTCTCTCTCTCTCTCTCTCCTCTCTCCTCTCTCCTCTCTCTCTCTCTCTCTCTCCTCTCTCTCTCTGTCTCTCCTCTCTCCTCTCTCTCTCTCTCTCCTCTCTCTCTCTGTCTCTCCTCTCTCCTCTCTCTCTCTCTCCTCTCTCTCTCTCTCCTCTCTCTCTCCTCTCTCTCTGTCTCTCTCCTCTCTCCCCTCTCTCTCTCTCCTCTCTCTCTCTCTCCTCTCTCTGTCTCTCTCCTCTCTCTCTCTCTCTCTCTCTCTCTCTCACACTCATACACACTTTTTCGCTCCGCTTCTAAACCAAACCCAGCTCAACTCCAACCGTCCCAGGGTGCACTCTGATTCTACTGGATGGCTCTATTACGCCTGCCAATCAGGGTTAGAGAATTAGGGCCCTTCGGCCGGCCGCGCGTCAGAATCATCCTCGTCTTCATTAAGATAGAAACAGGATTTAATCACAGTTACCAGTCAGTACGTTACACTGTAGAATAATATACAGTAACTTTCAAAAAGACTTTCAGTTTGTCCATCATAAGGGGCTGGTTTCCTGGACATAGATTAAACCTAATCCTGGATTTAAAAGCATGTTCAATGATTCTCCATTGAGAGTGATTTTTTTAAATCCACAAACGGGTTCACCCTGTGTTCACTTGTTTCACTGCCTCTTCTGTACATGCTTAGTGTAGTGTACGTGTTTGTATCCACAAAGCATCTCAGAGTAGGAGTGCTGATCTAGGATCTGTCCATACAATCTTATCTAGGATGATCTAAAAGGCAAAACTGATCCTGGATCAGCACTCCTACTCTGACTGTGGATGCGTGTTCTGATTTTAACAGGACTTGGTTGGTGCTGTTAGATTGTTCCTCTCAGGGTGTCCAATACTCATGTCTCAGGTCTGGTCCAGCTTTCTCGTCACCTCTCACTGGATACACAGACAGAATAACAACAGAAGTCGTGGTCAAACTTGTATTTTTACATGATGCCACTACCGCAGTAGCAGGTATACTTTCAGACTCTCTTGGTGTCCTTTCAGTCACATTTTCTTTAAGTCTTTTCTCAATCTATGAGTGCTGCTCTGACAACCTAGTGTACGTTCTGACCCGCTTTAGTTTTTCAATCACAAAACAACTATTTTTGTCTTCCTATTTTTGTCTTTATATGTGTGTTGCAGGTCCAGGAATTCTAGTTTACATGACGTTTCCCTTCACTTTTTTCATACTACAGGTCCATGTGTCTAACCTTATATCCTGCAGTACTTTCTGACTACCTCTCTCTCTCTCTCTCTGCTCCCGGTGTGTTTAATGGTGTTCCCAGAAGCTGACCTCTGACCTGGCGGGTGTAGAGCAGCAGAAGAAGGTGCTGGAGATGGAGCTGGAGCAGTGGAGGCAGATCCACAGGACCAACACCCCCCAGCAGCTCCCCTCTACCGCCCCCCAGCCCCTGGAGACCCCCAGCCCGCCTGTCCTTAAAGCCCTGGAGGCAGAGGTCAAACAGCTCCACACTAAACTGAAGGTTAGTGGTCAGACGATAGAGGAAGCAGGAGTTCACTGCAATAGATATACAGTATTTATTTGTATCATTCAACCTTTAGTCATACAGTTGAGTCAATTAACAACTAATGGTGGCCTGTCAAGAAGAGAGCACAGCAGCAATATCATTTACATGTATTTATTTATTTGACAGGGACACTGCACACATTGCTGTAAATGTGCCAGATTTAGCCAGCTGGCTAATTTTCATCTGTAGTTCCCTGGGCAGATAGATAAAACTATACTACACATAGAAGCAAGGACCCTGACGTTAATTATCAACGCTGACAGCAGGGTTGACAATATCAGAAACGAGCTTCAATCATGTCAGAAACAAGCTTCAACTGAACACTCCTTTAATCTGAATGTTAAAACCAAAAAGTATCTTAATTTATTTCAGATTTTATTTTAATATTTTTTTTGTCTCAATCTAACAATATGCTAAAAATGTCCACAGAGCATTTTTTTTAACCGATGATTTATACATCACATCTTTTCAAAATCGTATTAGATTTACCAATGACAATTACCCAGTGGCTTCCTATTAGCTGATATGCCAGGGAACACCTGTCAGTGAGGTGAGAAATGAGAAACAACAGCGTGGTTGTGAGGAAGTGTCCTCTGAGTGGCTGAACCCTCTGAGGTGTCAGTACGACACCGTTATCTGCCCTTCATTAGCTCACTCATCAGTGTCATCCGCCATATTGCTACTGTCGTTACCAAAGGCTGACGAGTCAGCTGAGGTGATGGTGGCGTGTGAGAGGTGAGGAGGGGGAGCAGAGAGAACAGTGTGTTGGGGGGAGGGTGTGTGTGTGTGTGTGATCCTACGAGTTTCCGCTGGAGACCAGAGCTCCTTTAAACCAAAGGGAAGATGCACACAAAAATATCCATCATTCTCATGATCACAAGCACACCTGTAGTCACGGGCCACAAGGGTTGTATATGTGTGTGTGTGTGACGTGCACCAGAGAGGCTTTGACACAAAGGTGTCCTCTCTCTCTTTGATCCTGCAGTAGAGGCATACTGATACCTAGAACCAGAAACACACAGAGAACATAAAACAACAAATATATATTTGTAGCTTTTTTACTTGACAGGGTTCTCCTTTCCCATCATTCCTCTACATATAAGCTGTGATGTTATACCATTTCACTTCTATTCCATTTGTATTTTAATTTAATTTAATTGAAAGAATTTACAGAAATATATTTATACACCACATATTCTCACATGACAAAGACAGACAAGAGGTTTAAAAATGGATCCGTACACAATCACAATCTCCTCCTACTTCTCCTCAACTGTGTAAATGTATTATAAATCTCTTTCTGTCACTTCCTGTCATCCTAGTGTCTGCACTTCTAATGAGAACACATGCTGCTACATCTGACCTGTCACCGCTAGTGTCACAACACCCCTGTCTCTTTGTCTCTGTGGCGCACACACTCACACACTGTCTCTCTGTCTCCCCTTCTCAGAGCTCCAAGGCGGAGGTGACGAGGCACACGTCGGCTAACAAAGCCCTGCGAGCCCAGCTGCTGGAGAGAGAGGAGAAGCTCAGAGAACTGCAGGAGAAGTCAGTACAGAGACCAGCGCTCTCTCTCTCTCTCTCTCTCTGTTTCTCTCATTCTCTATCTGTCTCTCTCTCTGTTTCTCTATCTATCTCACTCTTTCTTTCTCACTTTGTTTCTCTGTTTCTCTCTCTTTCTCTCACTCTCAGTATGTCTGTCTCTCTTTCTCTCTCCGTTTCTCTCTTGCTCATTCTTCCTCCTCTCTGTCTCATCTGCAGTGTTTGATTCCACCGTGTGGCAGCTCTCTGACTGCTGCCCTACTCTCCAGCTCAGCTCTGAATAGTCTCTGGGGGTTTTTCTGTTTGTGTGTTGGTGCATTTGTGCGTGTGTGTGTGTGATTTATTTTTCTATGTGTGTGTGTTAATGCCATGTATGTTGTGTGTGTGTGCCCTGTCGTTCATTGTGTGTTGAGATAAGATGGAGGGTTTTGATCAAAGAGAAGGCTATTGATCCAGTGTGTGTGCCGCAGGAAGGATCAACTCTGCTCCTCGTGACACAGAAACCCACACAACACCACAGTGGCCCCAGGGCCCTCTGTTAATGACTTACATAGTTGAAAGAAGTGAAACTACCAAGCTGTGATCGATGAGCATGTAACATGTTAAGAGGTCTCAGCAATCATCAACTTATCAAACTTTACATTTTTCTTCTCAAACAAAGGCAGAATGGACTGACCTGTTAGTTTTTTCTCTCTCTCTCTCTCTCTCTCTCTCTCTCTCTCTCTCTCTCTCTCTCTCTCTCTCTCTCTCTCTCTCTCTCTCTCTCTCTCTCTCTCTCTCTCTGTGTCTCTCTGTCTCTCTGTGTGTCTCTCTCTCTCTGTGTCTCTCTGTCTCTCTCTGTCTCTCTCTCTGTGTCTCTCTGTCTCTCTCTCTGTGTCTCTCTGTCTCTCTGTGTGTCTCTCTCTCTCTCTCTCTGTATCTCTCTGTCTCTCTCTCTCTCGGCCCAATATGATACTGTAGTCCCCTTTTTTCCTTTCATCTTCTATAATACATCCAACATGTGTGTTCAGTGTGTACAGCGATCACAGTGACGTTGTGTGTCTGACCAAAGCGCGGGCAGATCACAGCCGAGACAGAGCGAAGATCCCTCAGCCGGTTTCCGCGACAACGTCCCTCATATCCATTGGTCCCTTCTTCTTCTTCTATCGCCATTGGCGCTACCCTAGCACCTCGCCACTTCCTCGACGGGGTGTGCTTCTCTCAGAATGAAAGACATGTCTCTACCAGACGTCTCTGAAATATACATCTCAGTACACACCAAGGGGCCAGGAATGCTGCTCCTCGGCAACAAAAAAAAGTGAATTTCAAAGTAAGAGCGCATGTCCTCAGTCAATATCTGTCATCCAGGCCCCTGCTTTATTTATGAACCTACTTCTTTCATCTCCAGCGATCCTGTTGTCTGTCTGTCTGTCTGTCTAGCAGAGACACATCTATGTTTCGACTTCTCTTTTGTTTTTTAACAACACATACTGCTGTCTGTCGAACACTTTAAAGTGTGATTATCACGGACGCATGTTTGACGAGTGATAAAGTGGAAAAACAGGAGATAAAAAGAAGCTAGCAGTGGGGTGAAAATGTTAGTGATCAGGAATAGGCTCCAAGTCGAGTCTCTCGACTGACACTTCATAAATACAGATCACTCTCTCTCTCTCTCTCTCTCTCTCTCTCTCTCTCTCTCTCTCTCTCTCTCAGAAGAATAACTACTACTATACTAGCTATCCCCCATTCTTTTTCATCCTTTGTTCATCCTCTGTTCATCTAAAATACATGTTCCTGATCTAATTAGCATTATTAGTGTTGGGGATGAACAGAGGGAGCTGTGTGATGTGGCTGGGCTTCTCTCTAATGCTGCTGCTCTTAAAGTCAACAGAGACAGACGTCCTAAAGGTTCAATATGGCTTTTCTCATTAATGGTTAAATCCATTGGGGTAACCAGGGACCCTATGCAGCAGCTCCCCACGGCCTGACTCTCCTCTCTTCTCTCTCATTTCATTTAATGTCACTCCAATAAGACAAGCTCTCATTTATTTGGCCCGGTCTGCCCCCAGGCTAACAGCTCTATCGAGGGAGACAGGGACATTTACTTACACAAAAATATGAAAGGCACTTGCCCCTCGGTTGCGTCATCTGTTTATTTAGAGTCGAAGCCTAGTCCGTAATATGCGCAGGCCGAGAGGAGAAACAACAAAGCATATTTTGCAATGTTAACCTGATTAATTAAAAGGAAACACATCTGATCTTTAATTATATCATTCCATTTGTTCTTCCGATTTCCCCCCAGCGGGACCCCAGAAGGCCATGAAGTCGGTAATATTTGCCTTTATGTGAAAAAAAACGGAGCAAAACATGTAAACAGAATAAACAACACACTAAGACGTTTAACTGAAAGAGTCTCTTAAGATGAGGCTCTAAAGAGTTACGGGAATATTAAGCGTGTCGGGGAGAGGTTTTGAAATGTGAAGTGACACGTCGTATATTTTAGACACACACACAGCCATGCCGTTTCAACAGCGGGCCCCCCAGTGTCTCTCTATCTAGTTACTGTCAGAATAGTCAACTAGTCAAGTAAACAAACTCTTTTGGAGTTGATTCCCCTCTGGATCGTTATCTACAGAACCACGTCCCCCTCCCTAGTCGCCGCCTCCACAGTCGAATGGGTTTTCATGTGGCGAGGACAGCAGTGGAACATTTCATCAAGAACTGTGTCTCTTTTCATGCTATTTGGATGTGTTGAATTGCATCTATGTAAGTGTAGATCAGACTGTTACTGCAGTCTGGATGTTAGTGTAGATCAGACTGTTACTGCAGTCTAGATGTTAGTGTAGATCAGACTGTTACTGCAGTCTAGATGTTAGTGTAGATCAGACTGTTACTGCAGTCTAGATGTTAGTGTAGATCAGACTGTTACTGCAGTCTAGATGTTAGTGTAGATCAGACTGTTACTGCAGTCTGGATGTTAGTTTAGATCAGACTGTTACTGCAGTCTGGATGTTAGTTTAGATCAGACTGTTACTGCAGTCTGGATGTTAGTGTAGATCAGACTGTTACTGCAGTCTAGATGTTAGTGTAGATCAGACTGTTACTGCAGTCTAGATGTTAGTGTAGATCAGACTGTTACTGCAGTCTGGATGTTAGTGTAGATCAGACTGTTACTGCAGTCTGGATGTTAGTTTAGATCAGACTGTTACTGCAGTCTGGATGTTAGTGTAGATCAGACTGTTACTGCAGTCTATATGTTAGTGTAGATCAGACTGTTACTGCAGTCTGGATGTTAGTTTAGATCAGACTGTTACTGCAGTCTGGATGTTAGTGTAGATCAGACTGTTACTGCAGTCTAGATGTTAGTGTAGATCAGACTGTTACTGCAGTCTAGATGTTAGTGTAGATCAGACTGTTACTGCAGTCTGGATGTTAGTTTAGATCAGACTGTTACTGCAGTCTGGATGTTAGTGTAGAGCAGACTGTTACTGCAGTCTAGATGTTAGTGTAGATCAGACTGTTACTGCAGTCTGGATGTTAGTGTAGATCAGACTGTTACTGCAGTCTAGATGTTAGTGTAGATCAGACTGTTACTGCAGTCTGGATGTTAGTGTAGATCAGACTGTTACTGCAGTCTGGATGTTAGTGTAGATCAGACTGTTACTGCAGTCTAGATGTTAGTGTAGATCAGACTGTTACTGCAGTCTAGATGTTAGTGTAGATCAGACTGTTACTGCAGTCTGGATGTTAGTGTAGATCAGACTGTTACTGCAGTCTGGATGTTAGTGTAGATCAGACTGTTACTGCAGTCTAGATGTTAGTGTAGATCAGACTGTTACTGCAGTCTGGATGTTAGTGTAGATCAGACTGTTACTGCAGTCTGGATGTTAGTGTAGATCAGACTGTTACTGCAGTCTGGATGTTAGTTTAGATCAGACTGTTACTGCAGTCTGGATGTTAGTGTAGATCAGACTGTTACTGCAGTCTAGATGTTAGTGTAGATCAGACTGTTACTGCAGTCTGGATGTTAGTTTAGATCAGACTGTTACTGCAGTCTGGATGTTAGTTTAGATCAGACTGTTACTGCAGTCTGGATGTTAGTTTAGATCAGACTGTTACTGCAGTCTGGATGTTAGTGTAGATCAGACTGTTACTGCAGTCTAGATGTTAGTGTAGATCAGACTGTTACTGCAGTCTGGATGTTAGTGTAGATCAGACTGTTACTGCAGTCTGGATGTTAGTGTAGATCAGACTGTTACTGCAGTCTGGATGTTAGTGTAGATCAGACTGTTACTGCAGTCTGGATGTTAGTGTAGATCAGACTGTTACTGCAGTCTGGATGTTAGTGTAGATCAGACTGTTACTGCAGTCTGGATGTTAGTTTAGATCAGACTGTTACTGCAGTCTGGATGTTAGTGTAGATCAGACTGTTACTGCAGTCTGGATGTTAGTGTAGATCAGACTGTTACTGCAGTCTGGATGTTAGTGTAGATCAGACTGTTACTGCAGTCTGGATGTTAGTTTAGATCAGACTGTTACTGCAGTCTGGATGTTAGTGTAGATCAGACTGTTACTGCAGTCTGGATGTTAGTGTAGATCAGACTGTTACTGCAGTCTGGATGTTAGTGTAGATCAGACTGTTACTGCAGTCTGGATGTTAGTGTAGATCAGACTGTTACTGCAGTCTGGATGTTAGTGTAGATCAGACTGTTACTGCAGTCTGGATGTTAGTGTAGATCAGACTGTTACTGCAGTCTGGATGTTAGTGTAGATCAGACTGTTACTGCAGTCTGGATGTTAGTGTAGATCAGACTGTTACTGCAGTCTGGATGTTAGTGTAGATCAGACTGTTACTGCAGTCTGGATGTTAGTGTAGATCAGATTGTTACTGCAGTCTGGATGTTAGTGTAGATCAGACTGTTACTGCAGTCTGGATGTTAGTGTAGATCAGACTGTTACTGCAGTCTGGATGTTAGTGTAGATCAGACTGTTACTGCAGTCTGGATGTTAGTTTAGATCAGACTGTTACTGCAGTCTGGATGTTAGTGTAGATCAGACTGTTACTGCAGTCTAGATGTTAGTGTAGATCAGACTGTTACTGCAGTCTGGATGTTAGTGTAGATCAGACTGTTACTGCAGTCTGGATGTTCGTGTAGATCAGAAGATCTAGAAGGTCATTTGTCAGAAATGTTCCCCAACTGATGTTCCACAACATGCATAGATATTCCCCACTAGTCTAGGAATCAGGAATGTATGCAGTCTACAAATGGGATATTATACAGCCATTCATATTTTCTGCAGCATCCCCTATCAGCATGGGATTGTCAATATATTTAGTTGTCATAATGAGATGTGATGGGAGGGGTGCGTGGGGACACGGTGTGTGTGTGTGTGTGTCTGCTTCTGTGTGTGTTTGCGTCTGCATCGTTGCGTGCGTGTTAATGACCTGTGTGTGTGTGTGTGTGTGTGTGTGTGTGTGTGTGTGTGTGTGTGTGTGTGTGTGTGTGTGTGTGTGGTGTGTGTGTCTCATTCCCAGGGTGATCCACACAGAGAGAGACGTGCACATGAAGAGGCAGCTGGTGGAGGACGTGAAGACCAGGATGAAGTTCCTCCTGGAGACTGAGAGGACACACAGAGGACTGGTGGAGGAGCTGGAGAAGAAAGTACGTCTCAGTTAACATCTCACACCACATGGTTTAATCACACGCAACAATGACTTAGCATAATCAGATGGCATAAAATGCATTTCACCAGCACGTTTACAGTCCCGCCAGACTTGATGGTTTTCCTGTAGTCACAACAACATTTCAGATGTCACGTTTACAGTCCCGCCAGACTTGATGGTTTTCCTGTAGTCACAACAACATTTCAGATGTCACGTTTACAGTCCCGCCAGACTTGATGGTTTTCCTGTAGTCACAACAACATTTCAGATGGCACATTTTCATCACATGACGTCATCTGCTGGCAAATTTAACAATGAGTCGGCTATGCATGTACTATATGTCATGAAAACACCACTAACCGACATATACACCTAGCCTTGATTTAATTTAGACACTACTGTAGCATGGGCTAAAGAAAAACACATTCAAACATCTTTGTTATTTTTAAGGTCATCTCAAGTTCTTCCTCCTCTCTCCCTCTGTGTGTGACGTCCAGGTGAAGACCTTGACAGAGGAGGCCACTAACAGGAAGGCCTTTATAGACTCTCTGAAGAGGAGGCTGAGTGTAGCCACTAAAGAGAAGAGTCAGTATGAGACGACCTGTCAGGATCTCAAGGAGGGCCTGGACAAGAAGGTAGCAGCAATAGCAGTTCAGACTCACCATTCTAGCAGTGTGTGTGACGTCCAGGTAGACAGCAGTGGTAATATTGCTGTTGCTTACACACAGGCTGGGATCGTTCTATTTTGACTTGGTAAAATAACAGCATCAAGCTATTTGATAAGGTGAATTGTATTTCCTTCCCATGGACAAGCTGGGAGAAGTACCCTAACAGAAGTGGAGATTGACTCCACAACGCCTTCTTATAGCGTCATTTCCAACCCCATGTATTACGATATAATCTCCATGGGTTGTCATGTACAGGAACAGCATGAATGGAAATCTGATATCATTCTCTCTCCCTCCTTGTAGGAGCAGTGTGTGGAGGCCCTGCAGGCCCGTGTGAGGGCCAGTGAGCGGGCCCAGGCTGAGCTGGAGCAGACAGCCTCCCGTCAGATGGAGGGTCTGACCCAGCAGAGCACCGTGGCCCTGGAGGCCCTGCACAGACGACTGGGCCTGGCCCACACACAGCTGGACCAGCTACAAGCCTTCATTAAGGTACTGGACTGGGGACAGGGCATGGGTTAGAGGGCAGAGGTCAAATGTACTGGGGGCAGACATAGCACAGCACAGGGGTCGGTGGTCACTGTCAAAAACATGGACATACCAGGGTCGTGTTCAGTCGGGGCACACCGTAGATTTAAAATTAAATTAAAATAACCAGCCCCCCTCCGCGTTTCAGTCAGTTTTCTTCCATTTGGTGCCTAATGAACATGACCCAGTTTGACAATCCCGGTCTGAGATTAGCCTAGTGCATCCTAATATAACCGTATTAGGGTTCTGATATGCCAGTCAGACGAGGGACTGCTAATTATCCTTGCTGCCATGGCATGTTCTCTTCACACAAAGACCTAATAACCATTGTAATATGACGTCTCTTATTCTAAATTCATTAACATAATTGCCTCTGAATCAGTCTTTAATCCAACCATCAAATTGAGTCATGACATTGGGTGACGCGAGGGCTGAGTGCTTAGTCTGTGCCAGTGGAGGGCATAATGGGGGGTGAAGGCCCTGCCAGTGTGCGTTTGCCCAGTGGGATTGGAGGCCAGGTCTGGCCTGGTCCCAGTTCTAATCCAACTGCCTTTCTAGTGGTGTGTCTGCCAGGGCCTGATAAAGAACCTGTCAATCACACCGTCGCCGTGACACCTGTCCATCAGCTCTGACTGCAGTGTTGAGGGGGAGGGGCTTGAGAGAGACTGCGATGGTATCCCCTCCCTCAGAACTAGTCCAGGAGACAACATGGATACCATTGTGGTCATCACCAGCTCTTTGTTCTCCCTCAAGACATTTGTTTCACTGGTCAAAATAAACTGAGCAAACTGCTGTCAGGAAGTTTTTAATAATAGGTTGCCCATCTTTCTCTCTCTCTCCCTACCTTCCTTTCCTGCCCTCTTCTCTACCCCCACTCCCTCTTTTCTCCCCTAGCAACATCATACTATCTTTACTAGTGAGCCCTTTCCTTCCTTGTTCCCAGAACACTAGGGCTGAGTTATCTGAATGTCTGGGCCACTGTTGTTGAGAATTCACATCATTCAAATCATTCCCATCATTCTATGTTTCTCCAATCCTTTTTATGATCCCAGATAAGAACAGGAGGCCTTTTGATTGGCTGACCTGCCATCCAGAGGAGATTTACTGCTGTCATGTATTGCTCAGTGTCCAGGGCTTCTGGGGCCTTCTTCTGTTGTGTACTCTGTTTGGTTGGACCCCGGGCTCCTCTCCACCTCTCTACCAGCCTCAGGCCATGTTCCACCTCTGTTGATGTGCTAAACACTAAACAGTGGCCCTGGACTGGCTGCCTACGCTCACCGGCTTAGGCTCAGACACAAAGGTGGACACCAGATTTGGGTTCAATACACTATTTCAATTATTTAAAGTACTTTCGCATACTTTAGAAGTAAGTATTCAGCAATGTTTGATTTGAAAATACAAGTAGTTGAATATTGGAATGTATTTGAAAATATACTTGGAAAGTATTGGTACTGGACACAGTTAAATAGAACAGTAATAGCCTATATCAGTATATATCTATGAAGGTGCCATGTTCACACTAGAGGTGTGTCTGAATTCACTCAACCACATATTGTGGTCTACTGTCCTTTACAATCCCTGTCTGTGTGTTTTCAAATGGCCATTTTCTCAGTCAGTCCTTCCAGACAGTTATTTTGAGTGTGTGATCTAGTGAGAGTGATCTAAACGAATGGGGTAGTTATTAGAGAAGGACAGTGTTTCCCTGCTCAGTTGATCTCCATGTTGTAAGCCTCTGCTGTCTAAATTGGCCCTCTGGCTATGGTGATTGTGATACAAGGTTTGTCAGGGTAAGATCTGTGTGCAACTGACTCGACCTGCACACACACACACACAAAATAGTGTGAGATACAATTGGTCTCACTTTCATATATACACACACACACTAATTCTCTCTCTCTCTCTTTCTCTCTCTCTTTCATTCTTTCTCTCTCCCTCTCTCCCAGGGCTCAAAATGAGTGATGAATTCACCCCTTAATCTCTTTCCGGATTATTCCACACATTCAGGGTTTGGGTCAATTGATTGTAACCCTTGACTAGCGACAGTAAATATCTATTAGGGCTGTAAATAAAAGAATAGGATCTCTGGCAGTTTCTTAATGAGCTGTGTATTCCTCCAGGACACAGAAGAAGTCTCGGCACACTTAAGGAGCCACACCCAGTTTGATCTATCAGGAAAATGAAGACAGCTGTGGTATATCAGACCGTATACCACGGGTATAACAAAACATTTATTTTTACTGCTCTAATTACATTGGTAACCACTTTATAATAGCAATAATGCACCTCAGGGTTTGTGGTATATGGCCAATATAGCACTGCTAAGGGCTGTGTAAGAACAGCCCTTAGCCGTGGTACAGTTGAAGTCAGAAGTTTACATACACCTTAGCCAAAAACTCAGTTTTTCACAATTCCTGACATTTATTCCTAGTTAAAATTCCCCGTCTTAGGTCAGTTAGGATCACCACTTTATTTTAAGAATGTGAAATGTCAGAATAATAGTAGAGAGAATGATTTATTTCAGCTTTTATTTCTTTCATCACATTCCCAGTGGGTCAGAAGTTTACATACATTCAATTAGTATTTGGTAGCATTCCCTTTAAATTGTTTAACTTGGGTCAAACGTTTCAGGTAGCCTTCCACAAGCTCCTGACAGAACTGGTGTAACTGAGTCGGGTTTGTAGGCCTCCTTGCTCGCACACTAATTTTCAGTTCTCCCCACAAATTTTCTATAGGATTGGAGGTCAGGGCTTTGTGAAGGCCACTCTAATACCTTGACTTTGCTGTCCTTAAGCCATTTTGCCACAACTTTGGAAGTATGCTTGGGGTCATTGTCCATTTGGAAGACCCATTTGCGACCAAGCTTTAACTTCCTGACTGATGCCTTGAGATGTTGCTTCAATATATCCACATAATTTTCCTACCTCATGATGCCATATATTTTGTGAAGTGCACCAGTCCCTCCTGCAGCAAACCACCCCCACAACATGATGCTGCCACCCCCGTGCTTCACGGTTGGGATCGTGTTCTTCGGCTTGCAAGCCTCCCCCTTTTGCCTCCGAACGTAACGATGGTCATTATGGCCAAACAGTTCTATTTTTGTTTCATCAGACCAGAGGACATTTCTCCAAAAAGAAACTTGCAACTCCCCATGTGCAGTTGCAAACCGCAGTCTGGCATTTGTATGGCGGTTTTGGAGCAGTGGCTTCTTCCTTGCTGAGCGGCCTTTCAGGTTATGTCGGTATAGGACTGGTTTTACTGTGGATATAGATACTTTTGTACCTGTTTCCTCCAGCATCTTCACAAGGTCCTTTGCTGTTGTTCTAGGATTGATTTGCACTTCTCGCAACAAAGTACGTTCCTCTCTAGGAGACAGAACGCGTCTCCTTCCTGAGCGGTATGATGGCTGCGTGGTCCCATGGTGTTTATACTTGCGTACGATTGTTTGTACAGATGAACGTGGTACCTTCAGGCGTTTGGAAATTGCTCCCAAGGATGAACCAGACTTGTGGAGGTCTACAATTTTTTTTTTTTTTTGAGGTCTTGGCTGATTTCTTTAGATTTGCCCATGATGTCAAGCAAAGAGGCACTGAGTTTGAAGGTAGGCCTTGAAATACATCCACAGGTACACCTCTAATGGACTCAAATGATGTAAATTAGCCTAGGAGAAGCTTCTAAAGCCATGACATCATTTTCTGGAATTTTCCAAGCTGTTTAAAGGCACAGTCAACTTAGTGTATGTAAACTTCTGACCCACTGGAATTGTGATACAGTGAATTATAAGTGAAATAATCTGTCTGTAAACAATTGTTGGAAAAATCACTTGTGTCATGCACAAAGTAGATGTCCTAACGGACTTGCCAAAAATATAGTTTGTTAAACAAGAAATGTGTGGAGTGGTTGAAAAACGAGTTTTAATGACTCCAACCTAAGTGTATGTAAACTTCCGACTTCAACTGTATATTGGCCATATACCACACGCCCTCGTGGCCATATACCACACCCCCTCGTGGCCATATACCACACCACCTCGTGGCCATATACCACACGCCCTCGTGGCCATATACCACACCCCCTCGTGGCCATATACCACACCCCCTCGTGGCCATATACCACACCCCCTCGTGGCCATATACCACACCCCCTCGTGGCCATATACCACACCACCTCGTGGCCATATACCACACCCCCTCGTGGCCATATACCACACCCCCTCGTGGCCATATACCACACCACCTTGCGGCCATATACCACACCCCCCCGTGGCCATATACCACACCACCTCGTGGCCATATACCACACCCCCTCGTGGCCATATACCACCTCGTGGCCATATACCACACCACCTTGTGGCCATATACCACACCACCTCGTGGCCATATACCACACCACCTCGTGGCCATATACCACACCACCTCGTGGCCATATACCACACCACCTCGTGGCCATATACCACACCACCTTGTGGCCATATACCACACCACCTCGTGGCCATATACCACACCACCTCGTGGCCATATACCACACCACCTCGTGGCCATATACCACACCACCTCGTGGCCATATACCACACCACCTCGCGGCCATATACCACACCACCTTCTGCCTTATTGACTAATAATATATTGATTTGGGGTAGAATAGACACCTCAGCTTAAATATAAATACTTTATAGAATGTACAGAGAAACCCTACAGAATATCCTAGTCTGTTTAGTCATATTATTTTGGTTTTTAGAATCAGCTCATTTGTGTTTTTGTCTGAGCTTCATGCATTTATATTTGATTTCATTTACTAATAGTCCATCTAATGCCATACCTCGGCTCCGTCCACGATCTGTCTGTCAACGATAACTCTCCCCACCAACTCTCAGAGCTCTCCCTTATGAAATCTAGCAGAGCCTCAGCAAAGTACTTCTGATCCGCCCGTGTGAAATAAACTAAAGCAATGGAGATGTCTACTGTATGTCTGTTTATGATTAGCCTGGGTTATGTACACAGAATGTGGGGGGGTGTACATACGTGTGTGTGTGTGCGTGTGTGTGTGTGTGTGTGTGTGTGTGTACGTCTGTTTCTGTATGTGTGCAGTTTTCCTTGTGTGTGTGCTTGAAAAGCAGTCTCATGCTACCTAGCCCATCTCTCGGCTGACCGTCCATTCCAAGGTCAGCTTTTCAGGCGAGCTTACAGGGGAATGATACAGAAGATTATTGCATCGATCAATAAGCTCAAAATGAAGCAAAGGGGAGTTTTGGGTTATTGACTTTCTCATGTACAGTGGCAGCTTTGACATTTAATTGTCTCGCTCTCTTTGTATTTAGAGCCAACTGCCATTTAGTGGATTCAGGCCTCTGAGGTGCCCGAAGACCAATGAGGTTTCACACACACACACACACTCTCGGGCACCATTTTAAATGCACCTCATCGCTCAATTATTTACACTGTTATGTCGTTGTATTGGCTTGTTGTATGGTGAGCCCATTCAAAAGCAAATAAATAAAAGGTAGCATCTTTCCCATGCGTGATTCGGTCCGCGTCAATTCTGAGGAGATTTGTCGGAAAAAAAACCTATTGTTGATATCCAAGATGCGTAGATACCCTCGGTGTCCGTCATCACGGCGCCATTCAATCGATCGGATAACTCGGAAACCCTCTCAGGTACTAAACTCCTATACGGAGAATGAGCGAACGAACCAGAGAATTTCAGTGTCAAACTCAAGATTGCTGCTGACGCCCTCGGCTCTTGTCTTGATAGGTTTAATTTATTCATCATTTATACAGGTGTAGGGTCTTAATTTGATCACCCTGTTGCAGGAGAACTTTTCAACAATGCAGGAAATGTTGAACTTGTGGTGTATTTAAAGTTTAAAAAGGCTTCTGAAGTCTGTAATTTCCACTTTTCCCTTACAAAACAATTTATAAACCCCTACAAAAATGTCCATGAATTATAATACACATAATAATTCACATTTCCTGTTGCTGCAGGACTTTTTTCCCCTGCTGTAGAAAACTGGCTCAAATGTAGATCCTACATCTGTATCTGTGTCTCTCTCGCTTTCTCTAGTTTCATCACCCTTTCTACATTTTCTTCTTCTCAGGCTCTGGCAAGCGAAACTCTCCGTGAGGTGCAGGACGCCAAATCGCAGCTGAGGAAGAACAGGAAGATGGCGGAGAAGAAGAAGGCAGTAGGGGCCGGAGGGCTGTCCAAGCAGTCCATGGTCAAGGCCCAGTCCATTGCTGCATCCATCCTCAACATGACCGAGATGGACCTGGCTGAAATGCTGGACACCGATGAGGTACAGGTTCATGAATCCATAAAATAGTCACTGCAGGATGGACGTAATATCTGACCCTGTATCAGCTGTTAAGAGACATCTTCTACCACCTTCACAATGACCCAGTGGGAACAGATACATGTATAGGTTACCATCACTGACAGGAAAACATGGAAAGACAGTTGACTTGTATTGAAGTCCCAGTTCAGTCAGATGAATCTAACTGGCACTTGGCCTCTGTGGCGGTTCAGTCTCATGTAGAGGCGAAAGAAACGCACACCTATTTAGGCGAGGTGCTGGCTAGCGGAGTGGAACACTTAAAAAAATAAAGGAGAGCCGCACACTCTAGGAGCTCAGATTCAAAAATATTTCAGTCTCATGTAACAGAGTGCTATAGTAAATGTAGCTATATGACCTTTCTAGTCGTTGACTGGATAAGTAGGCATCATGGACACTTAGGGAGGTGATACAGTGCATTCGGAAAGTATTCAGACCCCTTGACCTTTTCCACATTTTGTTATATTACAGCCTTATTCTTAAATGGATGAAATAAAACATTTTCCTCATCGCTCTACACACAATACCCCATAATGACAAAGCGAAAACGGGTTTTTATTTACATAAGTATTCAGACCCTCAAGATTTAGCTCAGGTGCATCCTGTTTCCATTGATCATCCTTGAGATGTTTCTACAACTTGATTGGAGTCCACCTGTGGTAAATTCAATAGATTGGACATGATTCGGAAAGGCACACATCTGTCTATATAAGGTCCCACAGTTGACAGTGCATGTCAGAGCAAAAACCAAGTCATGAGGTCGAAGGAATTGTCCGTAGAGCTCCGACACAGGATTGTGTCGAGGCACAGATCTGGGGAAGTGTACCCCAAAATTTCAGCAGCATTGAAGGTCCCCAAAAACACAATGGCCTCCATCATTCCTAAATGGAAGAAGTTTGGAACCACCAAGACTCTTCCTAGATCTGGCCACCCGTTCAAACTGAGCAATCGGGGGAGAAGGGCCTTGGTCAGGGAGGTGACCAAGAATCCGATGGTCACTCTGACAGAGCTCCAGAGTTCCTCTGTGGAGATGGGAGAACCTTCCAGAAGGGGAATCATCTCTGCAGCACTCCAGACGGAAGCCACTCCTCAGTAAAAGGCACATGATAGCCCGCTTGGAGTTTGCCAAAAGGCACCTAAAGACTCTCAGACCATGAGAATCAAGATTCTCTGGTCTGATGAAACCAAGATTGAACTCTTTGGCCTGAATGCCAAGCGTCACGTCTGGAGGAAACCTGGCACCATCCCTACGGTGAAGCATGGTGGTGGCAGCATCATGCTGTTGGGATGTTTTTCAGCGGCAGGGACTGGGAGACTAGTCGGGATCAAGGGACAGATGAATGGAGCAAAGTACAGAGAGTTCCTTGATGAAAACCTGCTCTAGAGCGCTCAGGACCTCAGACTGGGGCGAAGGTTCACCTTCCAACAGGACAACAACCCTAAGCACACAGCCAAGACAACGCAGGAGTGGCTTCGGGACAAGTCTCTGAATGTCCTTGAGCTGTCCAGCCAGAGCCCGTAATTGAACCCGATCGAACATCTCTGTAGAGACCTGAAACTAGCTGTGCAGCAACGCTCCCCGTTCAACCTGACAGAGCTTGAGAGGATCTGCAGAGAAGAGTGGGTGAAACTTGCCAAATACAGGTGTGCCAACCTTGTAGCGTCATACCCAAGAAGACTCAAGGCTGTAATCGCCTGCAAAGGTGCTTCAACAAAGTACTGAGCAAAGGGTCTGAATACTTATGTATATGTGATAATTCTTATATTTAATACATTTGCAAACATTTCTAAAAATCTGTTTTTGCTTTGTGGGGTATTGTGTGTAGATTGATGAGGGGGAGAAAAAACACAATTTAATACATTTTAGAATAAGGCTGTAACATAACGTGGTGGTCTAGTGTGTTTGGGATTTATCAGTGTTTCCCCTAGGATTTTTTTGTAGCAGCGGTGGCAGAGTTAGGGTATGGGGGGTGGGGGGCTTGTTCTTTCTGGGGTCTTCCTGGGGCATACATCTGATATACATCTACATTATATATACAGTATATTCAAATTGTTTTGCAGTGGCGTCCACGATCCCCTAAATGCATATAGGGGAAACACTAGCTTTATGTATAGGAAGAAGATTATAGAAAACATGGCTACGTACATTACAGAATGAAACCAGGCTAGGATACAACTATCTCTTTTTCAAGAGAAGAAGAAAACGCCACAACATTGAAAATCTCACACTCTTACTCACTATAAAAGTTATTTGGCTCATGGCTTTTCTTGTTCAAGAAGGACCCTTTCTTTCATGACAACAAGCTCTAACTACAGTACGTCCCCACTTCCTCCCCATAGATCACTCCTTCTCTCGCTCTTCTCCCTTGTCGTCAATTAACCGACACAGCGTTACAATCAACTTCCTGTCTTCATCACAGGATGTGAGAGTGTATGCCAGCCAGGAATCAGGCACCACCTACCCTGGAATGAGAGGGCCTAGATACGTTTGAAGAAATGTTCCAACTTATCAGACCTTAATGACCGTGAAGTGTGTGTGAGGTGAGCGTTGCTCCGGGTGTGTGTTAATGGCGGCTAATGGCATTCCGCCCGGTCAACGGAGTGTGTGTGTCTGTTGGTGTTAATTGCTCGTCCGTGGATCACGGCGCTGTCGGGTGCTCAGGGACCCACTGGAGAACGTGTAAGTGGTCTGTCACAGGAAGGGTGTGTGTGTGCGGTTATGTGTGTGTGTGTGTGGGTGTTGGGAGCGGAGAGGAGCCAGTCACGGCGTGTTGCTAATTGAAAATCCCCCAGGAACCATGGAAGGACAAGGGGGGAACAGTAATTGTGTGTCTGTGTAGATCTTTATGCAACTGGAAGTTACCAGGAAACCACACGTGTTTTAATCTGTCCAGGTTGGAATTCACCTACTGCTTACTTAGTAACAGAGAGTTTTCCACCAGGTATTTCACCGTGTCAAATGTTGATGTTGAGATGTTTGTTTCTGCGACTGAAAGATTCAGACAGAGTTGAATAGGGGCAGCAGTGTGGTTCTCTCAGTTTGAGAGGAGGAGTTGTTCTGCTATACTGTACCTTTTATTTCTCTTCCACTGTTACTGAGGGTGGTTGTGGGAAAAGCCCTTTGTGTTGCCACGGCCCTACACACTCAAACACACACAAATCAAATCAAATGTTATTTGGCACATGCTTCGAATACAACAGGTGTAGTAGACCTTACAGTGAAATGCTTACTAACCAACAATGCAGTTAAAACATTTTTAGACTATTAAAAAATACGAAAACATATTTTTTTTTAATTTGAACTATAAACAAATAATAAATAAAATGGACAAATAACATAAAAAATGAAGAAGAAAATATATACAAATTACTATAGAAATAATATACCTAAATTTAAAAAATGGAATTAGAAATAAAAATAATACACACACTAGCACACTCTCAGCCTCAGCATACTCTTCCCTGCCACTCCATCCAGCGGTAGACAGGCAGTAAGGGAGTGGCAGTAGCGGTCAGCTCCTTCTCCTTTGGCAGCAGCAGCTTGTTGTGGACTTAATGATGCGTCTGTAATAAGGACATAATTGCCAGGCCAGTTTGTTTTCCAACAGGGCCCCTAATGAGAGACGCAGGGTCAGTGTATTGTTATGCATCCTCTGAGGGGCCACACACACACAGACACACACACCCTTCTCACCTCCGTGGGAGGCACAGGAGGCAGGGGTGATGAGGAGCCCACCATCAAGCAAGCCCACACCTCACCTCGCTCTCATTCTATCGCTCTCTCTCATTCTATCGCTCTCTCTCATTCTGTCTCTCTCATTCTATCGCTATCTTTCTCTCTTCCTGTCTCACTACCTATCTCTGCCTCTACCTAGTCCCCTTTCCCTCCCTCCCTCCCTCCCTCCCTCCCTCCCTCCCTCCCTCCCTCCCTCCCTCTCCAGTCACACTAATGAGGGTCTCTGAAGACATGGAAATTAGCTGTGCGCTAACGCTACCACCAGGCCCCACCATCCTCATCCATCTAGGGGAGCCAGGGAGGCCCACCATCCCCATCCATCTAGGGGAGCCAGGGAGGCCCACCATCCCCATCCATCTAGGGGAGCCAGGGAGGCCCACCATCCCCATCCATCTAGGGGAGCCAGAGAGGCCCACCATCTCCATCCGTCTAGGGGAGCCAGGGAGGCCCACCATCCCCATCCATCTAGGGGAGCTAGGGAGGCCCACCATCCCCATCCGTCTAGGGGAGCCAGGGAGGCCCACCATCCCCATCCATCTAGGGGAGCCAGGGAGGCCCACCATCCCCATCCGTCTAGGGGAGCCAGGGAGGCCCACCATCCCCATCCGTCTAGGGGAGCCAGAGAGGCCCACTATCCCCATCCATCTAGGGGAGCCAGGGAGGCCCACTATCCCCATCCATCTAGGGGAGCCAGGGAGGCCCACCATCCTCATCCGTCTAGGGGAGCCAGGGAGCCCCACCATCCTCATCCGTCTAGGGGAGCCAGGGAGGCCCACCATCCCCATCCATCTAGGGGAGCCAGGGAGGCCCACCATCCCCATCCATCTAGGGGAGCCAGGGAGGCCCACCATCCCCATCCATCTAGGGGAGCCAGGGAGGCCCACCATCCCCATCCATCTAGGGGAGCCAGGGAGGCCCACTATCCCCATCCGTCTAGGGGAGCCAGGGAGCCCCACCATCCTCATCCGTCTAGGGGAGCCAGGGAGGCCCATCCGTCTAGGGGAGCCAGGGAGCCCCACCATCCTCATCCGTCTAGGGGAGCCAGGGAGGCCCACCATCCCCATCCATCTAGGGGAGCCAGGGAGGCCCACCATCCTCATCCATCTAGGGGAGCCAGGGAGGCCCACCATCCTCATCCATCTAGGGGAGCCAGGGAGGCCCACCATCCCCATCCATCTAGGGGAGCCAGAGAGGCCCACCATCCCCATCCATCTAGGGGAGCCAGGGAGGCCCACCATCTCCATCCATCTAGGGGAGCCAGGGAGGCCCACCATCCCCATCCATCTAGGGGAGCCAGAGAGGCCCACCATCCCCATCCGTCTAGGGCAGGTATTCCCAAACTAGGGTACGCGCAATGCCATCGGGGGTATGCCAAATAAAAATGTGATAATTTAAAATTATTTATATTCTTCATATTTTCAAACAGTAGATTTATATTTTCCAACAGGGCTATACATTTGGGTGAGGTTTCTTTCTCGACTGAGTAGCCTCGTTTCACTGCCAAAAATAAAATTAAACCATCTAGTGTTCAGCGAATTAACAACACAATGTCAAACACAAGTAGCCTAGTCAAATAATTAACATCCAATCACATTAACCGTTACTCTCTCGCGGGAAACCTTCACTCTTGCGCAGACATTTAGAAACAAAACATGACAATTTGAAAAATAAGCCACAGGACTTTTTTGAGCGAGAATAAAGACGACTTTCGAGTAGTAAGACGCGTATAAAAGCAGCAGATACCAGTAATAAGAAGGGGCTAGAAGCGTCTTATATGGTGAGCTACCGAGTGGCTGGAACAGGCAAGCCCCATACTATTGTGGAGGACTTAATTCTTCCTGCTGCTGCGGATATGGCTGGAACAATGCTGGGGAAAAAGGTCAAAAAACTATACAGACAATGCCTTCATCAAACAACACTGTTTCACGATGCATCAGTGACATGGCAGGAGATGTGTTGAAACAATTACTGCTTCGCATACAAGCCAGTGAATTCTATACGTTACAGCTGGATGAGTCAACAGACGTGGCGGGTCTGGCACAGCTCCTGGTATATGTCTGTTTATGGGGGGGTCAATTAAGGAAGACATCCTCTTCTGCAAACCAGGACAACATGAGAGGATATTTTTAAAGTACTGGCTGGACAGCTTTGTGACATCAAATGGACTTTGGTGGTCAAGATGTGTTGGTATCTGTACTGATGACGCAAAAGCCATGACAGGGAGACATAGTGGAGTTGTAACACACGTGCAAGCAGTTTTACAACATACAATTGCTCGTCACCCCCGAAAGTCTTCCCTGGCCCACAATCCCCATCCATCTAGAGGATAGGAGAGCCAGGGAGGCCCACAATCCCCATCCATCTAGAGGATAGGAGAGCCAGGGAGGCCCACAATCCCCATCCATCTAGAGGATAGGAGAGCCAGGGAGGCCCACAATCCCCATCCATCTAGAGGATAGGAGAGCCAGGGAGGCCCACAATCCCCATCCATCTAGAGGATAGGAGAGCCAGGGAGGCCCACCATCCCCATCCGTCTAGAGGATAGGAGAGCCAGGGAGGCCCACCATCCCCATCCGTCTAGAGGATAGGATAGCCAGGGAGGCCCACCACCCCCATCCATCTAGAGGATAGGAGAGCCAGGGAGGCCCACCATCCCCATCCGTCTAGAGGATAGGAGAGCCAGGGAGGCCCACCATCCCCGTCCATCTAGAGGATAGGAGAGCCAGGGAGGCCCACCACCCCCATCCATCTAGAGGATAGGAGAGCCAGGGAGGCCCACCATCCCCATCCATCTAGAGGATAGGAGAGCCAGGGAGGCCCACCATCCCCATCCATCTAGGGGATAGGAGAGCCAGGGAGGCCCACCATCCCCATCCATCTAGAGGATAGGAGAGACAGGGAGGACCTTTGGGGGGGAGACGAGTGCAATTGGTGACTCAGCCCCACCTTATAAGCCACACCTTATCCTCCATTCACCGACCCCTCCCCCCTCTACCTCTTTGAGAGACAGCACCTGAGGTTAAAAGCCTTGCAGGGTTCTGTTAACTGGGACAAGGTGTATATACATAGGGAACTGGCACTGGTGTATGTATGCATACTAGAGGGTTCATTAGCAGTAACAAGGTTGCACTATCTGCACGCTGCTGATGGTGTCTCTTTAATAAAGACTGACCCTGAGTGGCGCAGCGGTCTAAGGCATCGCAGTGCTGAGGTGCCACTACAGCCTGGGGTTCACCCAGAAGGTGGTGCACAATTGTCCCAGGGCCGTTCGGGTTAGGGGAGGGTTTTACAGGGGGCTTTTCTTGGCTCATCACGCTCTAGTGACTCCTTCTTTTCTCTTATTTTTCATGAAAGCTTCATTTTCTGACCTCATCTCAGCCTTTATTTTTGTAACTGCGTTGAAGTGGAATTGCCTTCATTTAGTGATTTCCTGGTTGTACAGAGAAGAGTCGTCCTGTGAGGCTCAGTTGGTAGAGAATGGCTGGTTGTGGGTTGATTCCCGCTGGGCCCACCCATACTTAACCTGTATGCACGCATGACTGTAAGTTGCTTTGGATAAAAGCTTCTACTAAATGGCATATATTATTATTATTTGTTCATCTTTGGTGGTTGTTGTGTGTCTCTGCAGGAGGAGGAGGATGTGGCAGCAGACAGCAGGAGAGACCAGGAGTGGCTGGACCAGGTCATGAAGGTGCTCCAACAAGAGGTCTGCTTTCAAGTCTGCTAGTGTTTTTAGTATTATCTACACTAGTTAGGATCAGTAGTGGAGGGTAAACGCACCTTTTTAGGGTGTGAAGAATGTTACTTTACTCACCCCGAACGGCGATCAGAGTTCACCCACCAATTTGATTAACCACCGCATCACTGGTAAATATAGTTCAGCCATTGTGGTCTCACGTAGAGATGAACCAACAAATGTTTGTCTAAATCACGAATGAACTAGTTACAATAGAGAGAAGAAAACACTGAGGATAGCAGAGTGTGAGTTGTGTACGAACACTGGTCTGTGTGTATGTGCTGTCAGCTCTGTGTGATCCGGTTCAGATTGAGTGTGTGTGTGTGTCCGTGTCATGTCAATTCTCGCTGCAGGCACTCATGCGTCGCGTCCTCACCACGACACACACCGGCTCTTCCTCTGACCTTTTCACCTCCCCTCACAGACACACACTGGCTCCACTCAATCCATGTTTTCCCCTCCAGCCGGACAGCTCTCAGCCCCCCACTCTACCACTGTCCTCCTGCATTCCTCCCCTTCCTTTCTCTCTCACTCTCTCATTGTCTCTCTCGGACTCTCGCTTTGTTTCGCACTCTCTCTCTCTCCCCCCCATCTCTTTATCCCCCCCGTCTTTTTCTCACTCTCGCTCTCTCTGGCTCAGACCCCAAGGCAGCTTGTTAGTGGGGAACTAAATATTGATTTGGCGTTGCTGTCGATGCCGGGAGAATGAGCGAGCGTCCACCAGAGACGGTCCACCGGCAGGCTGCTATCGACGTTTTCCGCAGGCAGAGGAGAGAGAGAGAGGGAGGAGAGGGGGATGACAAAGCTGAGACTAGCCCCCGGGTCCCGGAGGGGGCCACAGACACTGCCGTGATGACCCCCCTCCCTCTCTCTCTCTATCACTTTTTTTTCTATCCCTCGCTCTCTCACGCCAGACTTTCTATATCCATCCGCTTTCAAGTCTTTTTTTTGTGCTATCTCTCTCTCTCTCCCATGCGCTCTCTCTCTCTCTCTCTCTCTCTCTCTCTCTCTGGCTTAATAAACTCACAGTAACTCTAGAGGGACAAGGCTCTCTCTCTCACAAACACACACACACATCAAGGGGAGTTTGTTGGCAGGTGAGATTTTACACCAGTAGTAGAAAAAGGAAGCCGACTGTGACTGTGCTTAGTTGTGCTAGTGGTGTGTACTGTACTCTACAGCATATGTCTCTGTTTCTGTGTCTTTGTCTCTGTGTCTCTATCTCGGTTTCTCTATCTCTGTGTGTCTGTCTCTTTATCTCTGTTTCTGTGTCCCTGTCTCTCTGTCTGTTTCTGTGTCCCTGTCTCTGTCTGTTTCTGTGTCCCTGTCTCTGTCTGTTTCTGTGTCTCTGTGGCTGTCTCTGTGGCTGTGTCTCTGTCTCTCTGTTTCTGTGTCTCTGTCTGTTTCTGTGTGTCTGTGGCTGTCTCTCTATCTCTGTTTCTGTGTCTCTGTTTGCCTGTGTCTCTGTCTCTCTGTTTCTGTGTGTCTGTCTCTGTTTGCCTGTGTCTCTGTCTCTCTGTTTCTGTGTGTCTGTCTCTGTGTTTCTGTCTCTGTGTGTCTGTCTCTGTGGCGGTGTCTCTGTGGCTGTGGCTCTTTGTCTCTGTGCCTCTGTTTCTGTGTCTCTGTGTCTGTCTCTTTGTGTCTGTCTCTTTGTCTCTATCTCTATCTATGTGTCTGTGTTTCTGTCTTTGTGTCTCTGTTTCTGCGTATATGTCTCTTTGTCTTAATATATGTATCTGTGTCTGTGCCTGTGTCTTTCTTTCTGTGTCTGTCTCTCTGTGTGACTGCAGGTGCAGGTGGAGACAGACAGTGGAGACCACAGGCAGTTGTTCCTTGTCAGTGTGCATCCTATCTTCACACACTGACACGTTGTCTTTAGAGAACTAAGAAGACATAATAGATACAGTTGAAGTGGGAAGTTTACATACACTTAGGTTGGAGTCATTAAAACTTGTTTTTCAACCACTCCACACATTTCTTGTTAACAAACTATATAGTTTTGGCAAGTCGGTTAGGACATCTACTTTGTGCATGACACAAGTCATTTTTCCAACAATTGTTTACAGACAGATGATTTCACTTATAATTCACTGTATCACAATTCCAGTGGGTCAGAAGTTTACATACACTAAGTTGACTGTGCCTTTAAACAGCTTGGAAAATTCCAGAAAATGATGTCATGGCTTTAGAAGCTTCTGATAGGCTAATTGACATCATTTGAGTCAATTGGAGGTGTACCTGTGGATGTATTTCAAGGCCTACCTTCAAACTCAGTGCCTCTTTGCTTGACATTATGTGAAAATCAAAAGAAATCAGCCAAGACCTCAGAAAAAAAATTGTAGACCTCCACAAGTCTGGTTCATCCTTGGGAGCAATTTCCAAACGCCTGAAGGTACCACGTTCATCTGTACAAACAATCGTACGCATGTATAAACACCATGGGACCACGCAGCCGTCATACCGCTCAGGAAGGAGACGCGTTCTGTCTCCTAGAGAGGAACGTACTTTGGTGCGAAAAGTGCAAATCAATCCCAGAACAACAGCAAAGGACCTTGTTAAGATGCTGGAGGAAACAGGTACAAAAGTATCTATATCCACAGTAAAACCAGTCCTATATCGACATAACCTGAAAGGCCGCTCAGCCAGGAAGAAGCCACTGCTCCAAAACTGCCATAAAAATGCCAAACTACGGTTTGCAACTGCACATGGGGACAAAGATCGTACTTTTTGGAGAAATGTCCTCTGGTCTGATAAAACAAAAATAGAACTGTTTGGCCTTAATAACCATTGTTATGTTTGGACGAAAATGGGGGATGCTTGCAACCCGAAGAACACCATCCCAACCGTGAAGCACGGGTGGCAGCATCATGTTGTGGGGGTGCTTTGCTGCAGGAGGGACTGGTGCACTTCACAAACTAGATGGCATCATGAGGAAAGAAAATTATGTGGCTATATTGTAGCAACATCTCAAGACATCAGTCAGGAAGTTAAAGCTTGGTCACAAATGGGTCTTCCAAATGGACAATGACCCCAAGCATACTTCCAAAGTTGTGAGAAATGGCTTAAGGACAACAGTCAAGGCCATCACAAAGCCCTGACCTCATCCTATAGAAAATGTGTGGGCAGAACTGAAAAAGCGTGTGCGAGCAAGGAGGCACAGGACACTACAGGACTCAGTTACACCAACTCTGTCAGGAGGAATGGACCAAAATTCTCCCAACTTATTGTGGGAAGCTTGTGGAAGGCTACCCAAAACGTTTGACCCAAGTTAAACAATTTAAAGGCAATGCTACCAAATACTAATTGAGTGTATGTAAACTTCTGACCCACTGGGAATGTGATGAAAGAAATAAAAGCTGAAATAAATTATTCTCTCTACTATTATTCTGACATTTCACATTCTTTAAAGTGGTGATCCTAACTGACCTAAGACATGGCATTTTTACTAGGATTCAATGTCAGGAATTGTGAAAAACTGAGTTTAAATGTATTTGGCTAAGGTGTATGTAAACTTCCGTTTTAACTGTACATCAATAGAAATGACAATATTCTAGAAAGCAGGCACCACTAGTCTCCACAGAACAACTGTTCTGTCTTCCTGTCATCCATTTGAGTTGCTCAGTGATCAGGAGAATGTGAAACAGTGAACACTATGGCCTGTCTGTCACCCTGCTGCCTGTGACAGTCGCACTAATAACAAGGCTTCCTTAACAGGGATATGATCTGCCCTGTTCCTCTACACTGCCCTGTCACCGCAGTTAAAAAGGAGAAGAGACAGAAATAGATAGAGCGAGAGAAAAAGGGCAGGAGAGAGAGATCCATGTCCTTAGCTGCCTGGCTAGCTTTCACTGTGTGTGTGTGTGTGTGTGTGTGTGTGTGTGTGTGTGTGTGTGTGTGTGTGTGTGTGTGTGTGTGTGTGTGTGTGTGTGTGTGTGTGTGTGTGTGTGTGTGTGTTGTGTTGTGTTGTGTTGTGTTGTGTTGTGTTGTGTTGTGTTGTGTGTGTGTTGTGTGTGTGTGTGTCCTGACTCCTTCTGCAGCAGCCCAGTCCTGTCACTATCAGGCCCTAATGGAGCTGCCTGTGGGACAGCACTTTATTATCTCAGTGGCACTGTCAATAGCAGAACCATCAGTCACCGGGCTGTCCGTCTGTCTACTGTGTCTGGCTCTGGGCCACAGCCACCACCACCCACCGCCCCGCCAGGCTCACTGTCACTGTCAACACCACACCAGCCAGCCACACGTCAACATAACAAGGACAGAGGGAGAGGCCCTGACACAGTGGCTAGTTTAGTGTGTGTGTGTGTGTGTGTGTGTGACAGAGAGTGAGGAATTGATTGAAGAGGTGTGTGTGTGTTTTGAGTGTGGAACTATTGTATTTTCAGGTTTGGTGTGGTAGATGTATGGGTGATGGTGTTTGAACGCTGTGAATACTTTAATAAGACCACTCTACTGGTAATGTGTTCATGTGAATACTTTAATAAGACCTCTCTACTGGTAGTGTGTTCATGTGAATACTTTAATAAGACCTCTCTACTGGTAGTGTGTTCATGTGAATACTTTAATAAGACCACTCTCTACTGGTAGTGTGTTCATGTGAATACTTTAATAAGACCTCTCTACAGGTAGTGTGTTCACGTGAATACTTTAATAATACCTCTCTACTGGTAGTGTGTTCATGTGAATACTTTAATAAGACCACTCTCTACTGGTAGTGTGTTCATGTGAATACTTTAATAAGATCGCTCTCTACTGGTAGTGTGTTCACGTGAATACTTTAATAAGACCTCTCTCTACTGGTAGTGTGTTCATGTGAATACTTTAATAAGACCTCTCTACTGGTAATGTGTTCATGTGAATACTTTAATAAGACCTCTCTCTACTGGTAGTGTGTTCATGTGAATACTTTAATAAGACCTCTCTCTACTGGTAGTGTGTTCATGTGAATACTTTAATAAGACCTCTCTACTTGTAGTGTGTTCATGTGAATACTTTAATAAGACCACTCTCTACTGATAGTGTGTTCATGTGAATACTTTAATAAGACCACTCTACTGGTAGTGTGTTCATGTGAATACTTTAATAAGACCTCTCTACTGGTAGTGTGTTCATGTGAATACTTTAATAAGACCTCTCTCTACTGGTAGTGTGTTCATGTGAATACTTTAATAAGACCTCTCTCTACTGGTAGTGTGTTCATGTGAATACTTTAATAAGACCTCTCTCTACTGGTAGTGTGTTCATGTGAATACTTTAATAAGACCTCTCTCTACTGGTAGTGTGTTCATGTGAATACTTTAATAAGATCGCTCTCTACTGGTAGTGTGTTCATGTGAATACTTTAATAAGATTGCTCTCTACTGGTAGCTACAGTACAAGCACACTTAGTTATTTCTAGGAAAAGTGTTCTGGTTATCTGCACATGGCTAGATCTTTATCATCTTGTCACCCCTCGCTACTGCCCTACAGTCGTGGCCAAAAGTATTGAGAATGACACAAATATTAATTTCCACAAAGTTTGCTGCTTCAGTGTCTTTATATATTTTTGTCAGACGTTACTATGGAATACTGAAGTATAATTACAAGCATTTCATAAGTGTCAAAGACTTTTATTGACAATTACATGAAGTTGATGCAGAGAGTCAATATTTGCAGTGTTGACCCTTCCTTTTCAAGACCTCTGCAATCCGCCCTGGCATGCTGTCAATTAACTTCTGGGCCACATCCTGACTGATGGCGCCCCATTCTTGTATAATCAATGCTTGGAGTTTGTCAGAATTTGTGGGTTTTTGTTTGTCCACCCGCCTCTTGAGGATTGACCACAAGTTCTCAATGGGATTAAGGTTTGGGAAATTTCCCATTTTGGCCATGGACCCAAAATATCGATGTTTTGTTCCCCGAGCCACTTAGTTATCACTTTTGCCGTATGGCAAGGTGCTCCATCATGCTGGAAAAGGCATTGTTTGTCACCAAACTGTTCCTGGATGATTGGGAGAAGTTGCTCTCGGAGGATGTGTTGATACCATTCTTTATTCATGGCTGTGTTCTTAGGCACAATTGTGAGTGAGCCCCCTCCCTTGGCTGAGAAGCAACCCCACACATGAATGGTCTCAGGATGCTTTACTGTTGGCATGACACAGGACTGATGGTAGCGCTCACCTTGTCTTCTCCGGACAAGCTTTTTTCCGGATGCCCCAAACAATCGGAAAGGGGATTCATCAGAGAAAATGACTCTACCCCAGTCCTCAGCAGTCCAATCCCTATACCTTTTGCAGAATATCAGTCTGTTCCTGATGTTTTTCCTGGAGAGAAGTGGCTTCTTTGCTGCCCTTCTTGACACCAAGCCATCCTCCAAAAGTCTTTGCCTCATTGTGCGTGCAGATGCACTCACACCTGCCTGCTGCCATTCCTGAGCAATCTCTGTACTGGTGGTGCACCGATCCCGCAGCTGAATCAACTTCAGGAGACGGTCCTGGCTCTTGCTGGACTTTCTTGGGCGCCCTGAAGCCTTCTTCACAACAATTGAACCGCTCTCCTTGAAGTTCTTGATGATCCGATAAATGGTTGATTTAGGTGCAATCTTACTGGCAGCAATATCCTTGCCTGTGAAGCCCTTTTTGTGCAAAGCAATGATGATGGCACGTGTTTCCTTGCAAGTAATCATGGTTGACAGAGGAAGAACAATGATTCCAAGCACCACCCTCCTTTTGAAGCTTCCAGTCTGTTATTCAAACTCAATCAGCATGACAGAGTGATCTCCAGCCTTGTCCTCATCAACACTCACACCTGTGTTAACGAGAGAATCACTGACATGATGTCAGCTGGTCCTTTTGTGGCAGGGCTGAAATGCAGTGGAAATGTTTTGGGGAGATTCGGTTCATTTGCATGGCAAAGAGGGACTTTGCAATTAATTGAAATTCATCTGATCACTCTTCATAACATTTTGGAGTACAGTGATCCCTCGCCACTTCGCGGTTCACTTATCGCGGATTCGCTATTTCGCGGATTTTCATAATGCATTTTTTTTTTTTTTTTGGTGCATTGTGCTCTGCATTCTGATTCGCTAAAAACTCACTCCCGCTTCTTGTATCAAAACATGCTACGAATTGTGCTATCATTTTGTCGTCTCGTGCAGTTATGTGTACGTACATAAAACAGCTTGGCAAATTTACATTAAGTTGGCCAAATTATCTTGTAATTTCGAACATCTCCTAAACCCATAATGTCGACGAAACGGCCTGAACTTAAGCGAGTAGCTGAGGAATGGGACCCTTTGATGAGCCGTTCATTACAGTTCTCCAACGTAATCGATGGTGGCATGTCGGTGTACAAGGATCTTTTTGCAAAGAAGAAAAAAGAGCGACAACAGCTGCCTATCACTATGTTCTTCTCCCGAACAAACACACCTGCACCGCGGGCTTCAGAAGAAGAGAACACTGCAGAGCGCAGTCAGGATGCAGCGGCCCAGTCTGAAGAGCAGTGAAACGGCCTACACGTGAGTCACTGTATTTGTATACATGTAATAGTTGCTAATTGTAAAAAAAAAAAAAAGTTTTCTATTTCGCGGATTTCACTTATCGCGGGTCATTTTCGGAACGTAACCCCCGCGATAAACGAGGGATTACTGTATATGCAAATTGCCATCATACAAACTGAGGCAGAAGACTGTGAAAATTAATATTTGTGTCATTCTCAATACTTTTGGCCACGACTGTACACGTCCTCTCACAGACAAATAAAACATTGCATCTCATTTCGTCCTCTCTCCCTCTCTTTCTTTGCCGCTCTCTTTCTCTCCCCCTCTTTCCCTCTCTCTCTTTCCCCCTCTCTCACTCCCTTTCCTTCTCTCTCCCGCTCTCTCTCTCGCTCTCTCTCACTCATCTGCTCTCCACCCGGTGGCTTTTAATGAAATAAAGCCCAATATCTCTCAGTAGAACACCATCTTAGGCTCCTACTGTATACACACACACACCTACCCAGCTCCACTGGTGTTCCCCTCCTCTCATAATAATTTACTAGCCAGGGGGCCCTGGACCCACACCAGCCACTACACACCACCATGAATAACACAGCACTAAGATGTAGTGTCTGAAGACGTGCCCTGTGCCACAGGGTGTCTAGCCAATCACCAGCCCAGGGAGAATGGGGTTGAAATGGCCCAGGCCCATATTGATTTAATTGCCTTGGTTTATTTGTGGCATCCTAATTATTGACTGGAGCTGAGTTTAATGGGCCTGGTTTTATGAACACGGGGAAATGACTGCATATATGGTCCTCTGCCTCCCAAATAACACCCTATCCTCTATTTAGTGCACTACTTTTGGCCACTGCCCTATTGAAAATAGAGAATAGGGTGTGATTTGGGACACGCATATGGCCTTCAATCTGCAGTTTGTTTGGCCCATAATGAACTGCTCCCCGTCCCTCCCTAGATCCTCTTTCACACTCATTTTAAAGCTACATTCTGGGATTTGAAAAACAACAAAACAGAAGCCCTGTTGAATTGAAATGACCATTGAACAGAGTCCCAGATCACAGACTGTAGCTTTAACCTTCTACTCAACCCTCCTGACAGCCCCCCCCCAAAAAAACATTTGAAAAGTCGTCGGCGCACTGCCCTTTACGACCGCCGATTGGGAGGACGCTCAAGTTTTACTAGAGGGTGGCGGAAGCTGGTGTGATATTGAGCGGTAATATTTACCCTTCAGTACCCTCGGGGGAGGAGTTTGGTTGCTATAGGCACTGCACTGTGTCAACCCAGGGTCCATTAAGAGAAGATTAACTTAATATCTTTACTGTAGTGTACTCTACATATCTGGGCCTGTATTTCAATCAAGAGCCCTTAGACAACACTACTTTAACTGAGACTCAGCGATATGACGTTGCCACGAGCAGCACCGCAGATGAGCGTGATGCAAGACTTTGCTCTCACTTTATTTTTTATTTAACCTTTATTTAACTAGGCAAGTCAGTTAAGAACAAATTCTTATTTACAATGACAGCCTAGGAACAGTGGGTTAACCGCCTTGTTCAGGGGCAGAACGACAGATTTTTAACCTTGTCAGCTCGGGGATTCGATCTAGCAACCTTTCTGGCCCAACGCTCTAACCACTGGGCTACCTGCCGCATGTGCATGGGGGCGCCACACATTGCTACAACGTGATAGCTACGGGACCAAAACAGCTGAGAAGTTTAGCCTCGCGTTTCAACGCTCCTAGTTGTTGCGGAATTCAACCCGATATTCCTGTTTACTTAGTGCATGGCTGAGTCTACCTGTAAACATTGCTGTTTGTTGAGGCTGTCATGTGACCCAGACTAGTGTCCTGTCCAGGGGGTGTACTTGTACATCAAGCTGCCTCACGCTACAGAAACAGCAGATAGACTAGTGTCCTGTCCAGGGGGTGTACTTGTACATCAAGCTGCCACACTCTACTGAAACAGCAGATAGACTAGCGTCCTGTCCAGGGGGTGTACTTGTACATCAAGCTGCCTCAAGCTACAGAAACAGGAGATAGACTAGCGTCCTGTCCAGGGGGTGTACTTGTACATCAAGCTGCCACACTCTACTGAAACAGCAGATAGACTAGCGTCCTGTCCAGGGGGTGTACTTGTACATCAAGCTGCCTCAAGCTACAGAAACAGGAGATAGACTAGCGTCCTGTCCAGGGGGTGTACTTGTACATCAAGCTGCCTCATGCTACAGAAACAGCAGATAGACTAGTGTCCTGTCCAGGGGGTGTACTTGTACATCAAGCTGCCACACTCTACTGAAACAGCAGATAGACTAGCGTCCTGTCCAGGGGGTGTACTTGTACATCAAGCTGCCTCAAGCTACAGAAACAGGAGATAGACTAGCGTCCTGTCCAGGGGGTGTACTTGTACATCAAGCTGCCTCATGCTACAGAAACAGCAGATAGACTAGTGTCCTGTCCAGGGGGTGTACTTGTACATCAAGCTGCCTCATGCTACAGAAACAGCAGATAGACTAGTGTCCTGTCCAGGGGGTGTACTTGTACATCAAGCTGCCTCAAGCTACAGAAACAGGAGATAGACTAGCGTCCTGTCCAGGGGGTGTACTTGTACATCAAGCTGCCACACTCTACTGAAACAGCAGATAGACTAGCGTCCTGTCCAGGGGGTGTACTTGTACATCAAGCTGCCTCAAGCTACAGAAACAGGAGATAGACTAGCGTCCTGTCCAGGGGGTGTACTTGTACATCAAGCTGCCTCATGCTACAGAAACAGCAGATAGACTAGTGTCCTGTCCAGGGGGTGTACTTGTACATCAAGCTGCCACACTCTACTGAAACAGCAGATAGACTAGCGTCCTGTCCAGGGGGTGTACTTGTACATCAAGCTGCCTCAAGCTACAGAAACAGGAGATAGACTAGCGTCCTGTCCAGGGGGTGTACTTGTACATCAAGCTGCCTCATGCTACAGAAACAGCAGATAGACTAGTGTCCTGTCCAGGGGGTGTACTTGTACATCAAGCTGCCTCATGCTACAGAAACAGCAGATAGACTAGTGTCCTGTCCAGGGGGTGTACTTGTACATCAAGCTGCCTCATGCTACAGAAACAGCAGATAGACTAGTGTCCTGTCCAGGGGGTGTACTGGTACATCAAGCTGCCTCAAGCTACAGAAACAGCAGATAGACTAGTGTCCTGTCCAGGGGGTGTACTTGTACATCAAGCTGCCTCATGCTACAGAAACAGGAGATAGACTAGCGTCCTGTCCAGGGGGTGTACTTGTACATCAAGCTGCCTCATGCTACAGAAACAGCAGATAGACTAGTGTCCTGTCCAGGGGGTGTACTTGTACATCAAGCTGCCTCATGCTACAGAAACAGCAGATAGACTAGTGTCCTGTCCAGGGGGTGTACTTGTACATCAAGCTGCCTCATGCTACAGAAACAGCAGATAGACTAGCGTCCTGTCCAGGGGGTGTACTTGTACATCAAGCTGCCTCACGCTACAGAAACAGGAGATAGACTAGCGTCCTGTCCAGGGGGTGTACTTGTACATCAAGCTGCCTCACGCTACAGAAACAGGAGATAGACTAGCGTCCTGTCCAGGGTGTGTACTTGTGCATCAAGCTGCCTCATGCTACAGAAACAGCAGACAGGCTCCTGTGAACAGTTCCATCTCACACAAGCCAAGGCATGTGCAAGGCTACTTACTTACATACTCAACCGAAACCATTGTAACTTTTGAGTCAAGCACCGCCATGCCCAAACAACAATATTACCAACTTCTCAAACGTGTTTGTTTGTTGTCAACGCTGGCTTAGTGATGGCGGATATCATCGGCAATTATTCTGCAGTAATGACAAGGAACAGCGATGAGCTCCAGCTAGTGTTGTTCCTTCAGAAAGAAGTGACTCTAATGAAGCCTTGTTTAATGATTGGGCTAATTAAATCAGCAGTGACTGTGCTGTGTGAAGGGGGGATTCTCAGACTTTGTACTGTAAATGTGCCACGGCAGAGATTGTGGGGACAAGGGGCCCTAGGGGAGGTGGGCGACTGGGTTTGTGTGACGAGACCAAAGTAGACTATAACCTTCCTCTCTGTGTTTACTGTGATCACAAGCTACATAGTTTATTCAGACAAAGACGCTGTACACTAATAGAGTTTGGTTTAAGTTGGCCAGTCAAGATTATTCTGGAACTGCATTCATTAATTATTTTCCTCGGTGCTCTACACTGGCCGACTTTGTTGAAGTAGGCACACAAAAAGGGATTGATGCTGAAAGTGGATATTCTAAAGTGAGTTAGCATATAGCTTGGCTGTTGGACAGGGCTTGGGCCTCATTGAGTAATGTTAGCCTGTTATGATGGCTCATTGGATAATCTTAGTCTGTTATGATGGCTCATTGGATAATGTTAGTCTGTTATGATGGCTCATTGGATAATGTTAGCCTGTTATGATGGCTCATTGGATGATGTTAGCCTGTTATGGTGGCTCATTGGATAATGTTAGCCTGTTATGATGGCTCATTGGATGATGTTAGCCTGTTATGGTGGCTCATTGGATGATGTTAGCCTGTTATGATGGCTCATTGGATGATGTTAGCCTGTTATGATGGCTCATTGGATGATGTTAGCCTGTTATGATGGCTCATTGGATGATGTTAGCCTGTTATGATGGCTCGATGGATAATGTTAGCCTGGTATGATGGCTCGTTGGATAATGTTAGCCTCAGTGGAGGCTTCTGAGGGGAGGACGGGTCATAATAATGGCTGGAACGGAGCGAATGGAATGGCATCAAACCATGTGTTTGATGTTGTTGATACATTTCCACCTATTCTGCTCCAGCCGTTACCACGTGCCCATCCTCCCCAATTAAGTTGCCACCAACCTCTTGTGGTTAGCCTGTTATAATGGCTCGTTGAGTAATGTTAGCCTGTTATAATGGCTCGTTGAGTAATGTTAGCCTGTTATAATGGCTCGTTGAGTAATGTTAGCCTGTTATTATGGCTCGTTGAGTAATGTTAGCCTGTTATTATGGCTCGTTGACTAATGTTAGCCTGTTATAATGACTCGTTGAGTAAAGTTAGCCTGTTATTATGGCTCGTTGAGTAATGTTAGCCTGTTATTATGGCTCTTTGAGTAATGTTAGCCTGTTATTATGGCTTGTTGACTAATGTTAGCCTGTTATGATGGCTCGTTGAGTAATGTTAGCCTGTTATAATGACTCGTTGAGTAATGTTAGCCTGTTATTATGGCTCTTTGAGTAATGTTTACCTGTATATTATGGATCATTGAGTAATGTTAGCTTGTTATGATGGCTTGTTGAGTAATGTTAACCTGTTATGATGGCTTGTTGAGTAATGTTAGCTTGTTATGATGGCTCGTTGAGTAATGGTAGCCTGTTATAATGGCCCGTTGAGTAATGTTAGCCTGTTATGATGGCTCGGTGAGTAATGTTAGCCTGTTATAATGGCTCGTTGAGTAATGTTAGCCTGTTATGATGGCTCGTTGAGTAATGTTAGCCTGTTATAATGGCTCGTTGAGTAATGCTAGTCTGTTATTATGGCTCGTTGAGTAATGTTAGCCTGTTATAATGACTCGGTGAGTAATGTTAGCCTGTTATTATGGCTCATTGAGTAATGTTAGCCTGTTATGATGGCTCGTTGAGTAATGTTAGCCTGTTTTTATGGCTCGTTGAGTCATGTTAGCCTGTTATTATGGCTCTTTGAGTAATGTTAGCCTGTTATTATGGCTTGTTGACTAATGTTAGCCTGTTATGATGGCTCGTTGAGTAATGTTAGCCTGTTATAATGACTCGTTGAGTAATGTTAGCCTGTTATAATGTCTCGCTGAGTAATGTTAGCCTGTTATAATGGCCCGTTGAGTAATATTTACCTGTATATTATGGATCATTGAGTAATGTTAGCCTGTTATGATGGCTTGTTGAGTAATGTTAGCCTGTTATGAGGGCTCATTGAGTAATGTTAGCTTGTTATGATGGCTTGTTGAGTAATGTTAACCTGTTATGATGGCTTGTTGAGTAATGGTAGCTTGTTATGATGGCTTGTTGAGTAATGTTAGCATGTTATGATGGCTTGTTGAGTAATGTTAGCCTGTTATGATGGCTTGTTGAGTAATGTTAGCCTGTTATGATGGCTTGTTGAGTAATGTTAGCATGTTATGATGGCTTGTTGAGTAATGTTAGCCTGTTATGGTGGCTTGTTGAGTAATGTTAGCCTGTTATGATGGCTTGTTGAGTAATGTTAGCCTGTTATGATGGCTTGTTGAGTAATGTTAGCCTGTTATGATGGCTTGTTGAGTAATGTTAGCCTGTTATGATGGCTTGTTGAGTAATGGTAGCCTGTTATGAGGGCTTGTTGAGTAATGTTAGCCTGTTATGGTGGCTTGTTGAGTAATGTTAGCCTGTTATGATGGCTTGTTGAGTAATGTTAGCCTGTTATGATGGCTTGTTGAGTAATGTTAGCCTGTTATGATGGCTTGTTGAGTAATGTTAGCCTGTTATAATGGCTTGTTGAGTAATGTTCGCCTGTTATGATGGCTTGTTGAGTAATGTTAGCCTGATATAATGGCTTGTTGAGTAATGTTAGCCTGTTATGATGGCTTGTTGAGTAATGTTAGCATGTTATGATGGCTTGTTGAGTAATGTTAGCCTGTTATGAGGGCTTGTTGAGTAATGTTAGCCTGTTATGATGGCTTGTTGAGTAATGTTAGCCTGTTATGATGGCTTGTTGAGTAATGTTAGCATGTTATGATGGCGTGTTGAGTAATGTTAGCCTGTTGTGATGGCTTGTTGAGTAATGTTCGCCTGTTCTGATGGCTTGTTGAGTAATGTTAGCCTGTTATGATGGCTTGTTGAGTAATGTTAGCCTGTTATGATGGCTTGTTGAGTAATGTTAGCCTGTTATGATGGCTTGTTGAGTAATGTTAGCCTGTTATGATGGCTTGTTGAGTAATGGTAGCCTGTTATGAGGGCTTGTTGAGTAATGTTAGCCTGTTATGATGGCTTGTTGAGTAATGTTAGCCTGTTATGAGCGCTCATTGCTGAAGAAAGTCAAACTACTGTGAAACAGCACCATAACAGTCAAGTCATCAAGATTTGTGATAGGATTACACACTTCAGTAGACTGTACAGTATGGTGTGTTTCTGCCAACAGGTGTAAAAGGGTTTCAGCAGCGTTGCAGCTTTTGTGTGGATATAACCTTAATGTATTTATACCTGAATTGTGTCTGTGATGATCACCTCATTTCCACTCCTAATGAGTGAAAAACAAAGGCCTGCCGTAGCGTTGCTGAAGCGTTTAATATGGGTTGTATTTAGGTCAGCTCTAATAACACAGGTTGCACAAACCTGATGATGTTTCCCAACTAAATATCAACTCAAAAATAAGGCAAAGATTTTTAATTACAGTATCTATGGCCCCAAGTGTCCAATTCCCTTTCATATCAGTCTCCCGGGGCCCTAAAGGGGAGAATAGAAAGGAACACGGCAACGAGAGAGAGAAAGAGAGAGAGAACCGTAATTACCAAGGAGAAAGAAGGAGAAGAAGAATAGACTTTGGTGATTTTTTTCCTTTTACTCACCTGAGTTTTTTTTTTTTTTTTTATCTGCATGTGACATATTCATTATCGGGATAATCAAATGCAGACTTTTTTTAGTAGGTCTTGGGTGCTTTTGTGTGTTGTTGTTTTGTTCCTTGTTGTTTATTCCCCGTTTGATAACTTTGATTTCAAACAAAAGTGAGCAGATCAAAGATCATAAAGTGTTTCCCTGTGATCATGTAAAGTAGCTCCTTCCCCGCGGTGGCCTAGATTGGAGGTGTCTTATCGGCGCTTTATAAATGACGGTAAAACATATTGTACCAGGAACATATTGTACCATTTCAGTGGTGTATGCAAGGGCCCTGGAGAACAAGCATTGAATCTAAAGCATTTTTAAATCAATCAGTCCACCAATCAGTCAATCACATTTCTAAGAGGTACAGATCACCCTGCTGCAAGAGAACATTGCTGCAATGCAACAAATAAGCGGTGTTGTTACCGCTCCTTTGTCTCTGTCGCCCCCCTCCCTCTTTCCATTTCTATCTAGACTTCCACACTAACACCATGCATGTCTACCTCTCCTCACACAAATTGGGCCCTCAACCTGCTAACCTGTTCCGAGGGAGAACAAAAAGCGTGTGAATGATCGATCGGTTAAGGGAGGTGTTGTGCACATAATGGCATCTAACGCACAATGGGAGCCCCGGTGTTGTACCGCGAACGGCTCCCCGCCTCCAGCGGCGCCCCAGGCACTGGAATAACAGTGTCATTTAATTGGTCTGGTAAAACCACCTTTACGTCGCGCCCCCGGCCACCTTATATTGTCTCTTGTCAGTCTCTCAACACACACACACACACACACACTCAACACACACACGCAGACTTTCAACGTGGGTAGCTTAGCACGTCAGCGCTAACAGACCGGGCCGTGTTGATGAAAACATATCCAGACAATCGCTCTGGTCTGCAGGGCCTATTGAATAGTGATGGGGGCTAGGGGGAAGGTGTTACAGGCTTTGGTTTTTCCATTTATATTTCGGGGTTGGACGTTAGCATGTTGGGCGCACCGATTGGTGTCACCTCGTTAGTCAGTATGTGTTACACCTGTGCTGGCTTGTCATCCCGTTAGTCAGAAGGTGTTTCACCTGTGCTGGCCCAGTTGATATCTAAAAAAAACTGTAATATATCTGATCTTCCCTGTTTTTGTTTTGCTCCACTTTTTGGTTAACTTCCTGTCTTTAAGTTTGGTTGGGGTTTTATTTTGTTTGTCTCTTCTGGTGGGTGTCTTTTAGGGCCCAGTTGTTGTTGCTAGTTAACAATTTGGTACGTTCCCCAGCAAGAAACCAAAAATTGTCACTCAAACAGAAGGTGGAACTAACAAAGAGTCACTGACAAGGAACAAAACAGGTTCTAGGACGGGTTCTGAAAGACATTCATGGGGTGTCCACTGAAAAGGTGCAAGCTGCCCTAGGGGCCCAGGGCCCCTGTAAAGCAGCGGTTACATAGTAATGACAGGTCCTAGCGGTCCCTCTGGTGCCATTAGAGAGAGCAGGCAGAGACATGGGTGCAGTGTGTGTGTCGCTCCAGGGCCTGTGTTCACCTGCCCCAGGTAGCAAGCTCTGTGTTTGATCTCACTGACTGTCACAAATGTAACCCATACGGCTACTAAAAGAAAACGCTCCGTGCAGAAGTACAGAGGCCCTTTTGCCAGAATACACACAGCATACAAACCAGATAGGTCACCTCTGTGAATAAGGAAGGTTGTGTTTATGTAGACTATGAGTTACACACACTTAAGCCAGACTAGACTGAGGTACACTTCTCAATCAGTATGTTTACCTTTATTTAGCCATATCAATCATAGTTATCATTATGTGGTCCTCTGTAGCCCAGTTGGTAGAGCATTGTCCTTGCAACGCCAGAATTCCCGGACCACCCATACATAAAATGTAAACACGCATGACTGTAAGTC
Source organism: Salvelinus namaycush (assembly GCF_016432855.1). Classification (NCBI taxonomy): domain Eukaryota; kingdom Metazoa; phylum Chordata; class Actinopteri; order Salmoniformes; family Salmonidae; genus Salvelinus; species Salvelinus namaycush. Next base: position 15,632,626 of record NC_052348.1, on the reverse strand, counting down.
TCTTTGGATAAAAAGCATCTGCTAAATACCATATAGTAATACCATATATATCATCATTATGACCCTCTCGGTCTCCTCTCCCATAGCCCTGTGCTGTGGAGTGTTGTCTCTGCAGAGAGGAGCAGAGAGGTGTCTCAGCAGTGGTAGAGGAGACTCAGAGGAACAGAGAGGTGTCTCAGCAGTGGTAGAGGAGACTCAGAGGAACAGAGAGGTGTCTCAGCAGTGGTAGAGGAGACTCAGAGGAACAGAGAGGTGTCTCAGCAGTGGTAGAGGAGACTCAGAGGAACAGAGAGGTGTCTCAGCAGTGGTAGAGACTCAGAGGAACAGAGAGGTGTCTCAGCAGTGGTAGAGGAGACTCAGAGGAACAGAGAGGTGTCTCAGCAGTGGTAGAGGAGACTCAGAGGAACAGAGAGGTGTCTCAGCAGTGGTAGAGGAGACGCAGAGGAACAGAGAGGTGTCTCAGCATTGCGTGTGTGCGTGACAGACAGAAAGAGCTAAATAAACATCCTGAATGTGTAACTTCTGTATAATTCCTCCAGTAAGCCACTTCAATTCACTTTCAAGATCTGAGCGTGAAGAGAACCTTTAAACTCCAGTACTTAGTGCTAATCTGGTTTACATATTTTATGATTAAAGCATAATACAACTTTTTATGAGTTTCAGAGCTAAGCCAGCTTCAGTCCACTACTACTCAAATCTGGCCACAGCGAGACTTTAAAAACCCCACTACAGGAATGAATAGGTTTCCCAGCGTTTCAGAGCGGATGCACGGAGTTGATGTGAATATTTATGTGTGATATATCTGCCTTTGATCGCCAGGGCCTGATTTCCATAAAGTCCTTGTGTCGGTTTTGAGAGGCAAGAGGAAAAACAAAATTAGCCGGGGCGCAGAGGTTAAGACTGCCCCCTCTCTCTCTCCCTCGCCTGCAGCAAGGAAACCACACACACATACACAGTGAGAGAAACCCAAACTATTCCTCTCAACTTTAACACTGAGTGCAACTCTCATTAGTCTAGAGTCCTCCTCTCCTTTCGTATACAACACTGAATGTTCACTCAGAGAGCATGCTGACTAGCAGAACACCAGTATGTACATTACAGAACCAAGAGTATGTGGACTCCTGCTCGTCCAACATCTCATTCCAAAATCATGGGCATTGATATGGAGTTGCCCCCCCCCCCCCTTTTTGCTGCTATAACAGCCTCCACTCTTCTTGGAAGGCTTTCCACTAGATGTTGGAACATAGGTGTGGGGACTTGCTTCTATTCAGCCACAAGAGCATTAGTGAGGACATGTGCTGATTTGAGGTGATTATGCCAATGGGGTTGAGGTCAGGGCTAGGTGCAGGCCAGTTAAATTCTTCCACACCGATCTCGACAAACCATTACTGTATGGACCTCGCTTTGTGCACGGGGGCATTATCATGCTGAAACAGGAAAGGGCCTTCCCCAAACTGTTACCACAAAGTTGGAAGCACAGAATCTTCTAGAATGTCATTGTATGCTGTAGAGTTAAGATTTCCCTTCACTGGAACTAAGGGTCCTGAACCATGAAAAACAGTCCCAGACCATTATCCTATTATTATTTCCTTGTTGCAAAGGTGGCATCCTAGGATGGTGCCACGGTGAAAGTCACAGAGCTCTTCAGTGCGGGTGTGTTTGCCAGTGTTTGTCTATGGAGATTGCATGGCTGTGTGCTCGTCAGCAACAGGTGTGGCTGGAATAGCCAAATCCCCTAATTTGAAGGGGTGTCCACATACTTTTGTATATATAGTGTACCTCGGCACATCCTAAAATAACAAAGTGCTCAGCTGTTCCTTTTTCATTAGTGCGAAGTAATCTGTTTTTAAGAAATGCTTTGTGGAAAACACTAAACATGGACCAACCCCTCTCTCTACTGCCCCTCTCAAGGCCCACCTCTCTCTACTGCCCCTCTCAGGCCTAACCTCTGTCTACTGCCCCTCTCAGGCCCAACCTCTCTCTCCTCTCTATACTGTACCACAATAACAACAAACCTGCCCTCTGAAAAGATGCCAAGTGTCAAAAAGCACACTTTAACTGTTCTGTGTTTTTTCTGTCTTCTTTCTCTCCCCTCTCCCCTCCCCCTCCACAGATCCCCTCTGCTGCTCTCCTAATGGAGGTGCTGTGTGTGAAGATGAAGGAGAGGAAAGTGCTGACAGAAGCGCTGGCCGAGCTCACAACACCAGTCAGCGAAATCGCCTGACTCCCACTCCGGGGCTGAGGGCTGCGGCTGGGAAAAACTGTCATCCTCTCACTCTCCTCCTCCTCTTCTCTCTCCATCCCTCCTTCGTGCCCAGGCCTTTCTTTCTCAGCGGGGGCTGAGTTGGCCAAGTCGACATGAAGTTGCTCTCTCTGTGTGTGTGCGTGTGTGTGTGCGTGAGCGCGCACGTGTATGAAGTTGCCTCCATGCCGCGCTTCCAGAACCAATATTTACGAGAAAAGCGCTGTCGACTCACTCCAAGCCACTCGCTCACGCAGCGGTCTAGTGCCGTGCCGGGGCCCAGCCTTTGTAAATGAGCCCCCAACATCTGCGTTAGTGGTTAGCGCGCTCCATCTGCGAGACAGGGCCCTTTAGCGTCAGGCTAATTTACAGTACAGAGACAAACGCTCTCTTTCTCTCCCTACTCCAAACGCCATCCTGAGGTGATGATAACATTATGCTTACGTTTTTACTTCAAGTTAGACATGATTTGTTATGTTTTTTTTATTTAGATATTTTCAGTAATTTATTGTGGATCTCAAGGACCCCCCAGGGTGCTCGGAGTGGGACCTGACCCAACAGTGCAGACTCAACGAAAGAAAAAGTACACTCTTAAAGTAAGAAGCAGACATACTCTCTCTCCTCTTAGGATATACTGGACTCAAACCCGACACATGCATTCCATGTCCCATTTGGACCGATGGATTCCATTGTTCCATTCACGTTTCAGTGACCAAATGCTCTTAACGTGAATGATATCATAAAATATACATTTTGTTTGTTATGTCTAGGTGTATTCTGAAATGTATTTTATTTACATTTGTGTGTTCACTTCATATTGTATTCTGCAATAGGTAATTATGTTATATTGTTAATTGATTGAAACTGAATTTAAATAAAAGTGTGTTGCCAATTGTTTATTTTTACACTATGGAGTCAAGATTATTGATACGTCACATTAAAGTTGCACTATGCAGAAATCTCTCCATTTCCTGGTTGCTAAAACTCTAATAGTTTGCCTAATGTCAGTTTATGTAACAAAATAAGATAGTATAGTGTAGAGAATCATTGTACCATCTAAACCGCTGTGAAATATATTTTCCATAACCAAAAATATTGTTGTTTCAGCTGTTTAAAGCTGGTGTACAAAACCGAAAGTAAAATACACAAAAACAAACTTAAGAACGGGAAGCATAGAACAGCGCACATAGAACGGATTTACCACTTCTTAGACTTGCTTTCAAGTGGAATGATGGATCTATAACTCACATTTCTATTGCATGAAAAGTTACATATTGCCACTTTAAAACAATTATTATTTTCTTGATGCATCATGTGCTGCAATGTTTTCATGGCCAGAATCTACTGTTGGGTCAGTGGTTAAAGACCAAATCATTTTTATATCCAGGCTAGTCTCGTTGAGATAAAAATATATTTTTAAAGCGAGACCTAGAACTGTAGCTAATAGAAAGACAGTAGTGTATCTAGACTCTGTCCTGCCTTGTTGACAGTGATGGACCATGATTCAGTTCCTCTATTGGACGGGCGGAGGCGGGGCTCCCTGTCTCCCAGATGATTGACAGGCGACTGGTAGACCATCAGCATGGTTTCCGACGGTAATGAGCGACCCCCACTGTTGACTTCATTAACGAGGGTCTTCAGTGGGCCACACACACAAGCAGCCCAGTGGTAGAGAGGGAGCAGTCTCACCCTTGACGTACCTCTCCAGCCCTTTTATGTTTCTCCCTTCCCTCTCTCTTTCTCTTCTTTTATTATTCATAGTGAATATCAAACCGTGATCTGGGTCTCCTCTGTCCTTGAGCAGGAGTCCTACACCCGAGACCACCACACTTCTCCCTCTCTCTCTCTCTCTGATCATGTCTTCCTCTCCTCCTTTCTCACCCCTTTGTTTTAAATTATTCCTTCTCCCTCTTTTTTTTAAGTACAATTAACAACCTTATGTAAAATCATCCGTTCAGGAATTAACAAGAAATAATTCAACTTTTTATCCCACCCCCCTTTCAAATATATGCTAATGATGTCATTTTTTTCCTTTATCTTTCTATAATAAAGGGTGGATTAGCCCAGGACTGTCTCTCCAGCAACACAGGGACCAATTTAGCTGTGATCCCGGGGAGCACTATGCCCCAGTGGTTAATTACCATTCATTAACATAGTGTGCATCTTTTATTCTCCGTCGAATACCCAGGAGCGAGCTATTGTCAATATTTGTCCCATATAAATTTGTGCTTGGTTTCTCTCCCTAGTCACTGTCCTCTGGCGTAATGCTGCTAATGACAAACATTAATAACTGAGAAATCCAGCGTGCAGTGGGGATGATACAAGAACAGAGGAAGGAGGGGGGGGGGGCGTGTAGTGTAGAGTCGCACAAATTAGCATGGAGACCCTTTTTATTTTATTCTCTCTCTCTCGCCGTCTTTTAATGCATAGTCAACATGTTTGCTTATACCCGCACCATCCGGCCCTGTCTGCTTGACACTCAGCCTCTATTTATGTGACATATTCAAATGACTACCCAGAAACCGCTTGGGTTTAATTAACCTGGTCTTGGCTCCCTGTGCCCCCCCCCCCAGTGAAGACGTTAAGAGATCCTGAACGCACCCTTCACACTCCTGCCTTCCCCTGTGCTAGCCCTCGTACCACGTCCACACGCTCCCCCCATCCTTCGCTCTATAGGAATGGAGAATTAGAGCCATACACTTGTCGTTTTTTCCCCCTCCCTCTATCGCTTTCTCTGTCTTCCTCCCCTCTTTCGCTCTCTTGTACAACTCTCATTAAGGGCAGGTCTCCGAGGGGAATTACTTTGATCACTAGTTCCAGTTGCGAAGTTTTCCCTCTCCTTCCTCTTTCTTTTATTCCTCCCCACGTGATCAACTCTGTGGCATTTCTTTTTCTTTGCCCTTTCTTTATTTAATCCACCTGTCACAGTTATTTTTTCCGCAGAGCTTTCCTCTGGGGTTGCTCCTCTCCTGGAGGGGGTAAGAGGGGGCCAGGGTCAGGAGTTGACTGGGAGGCCGATCAATGATAGGGGTTGAGGGGTGTGGTAGTGTCTCGGGGCACCCCTGGTGTGATTACGAAATCCCCCCTATGTCACTTGGGTGGGGAGCGCTGGGAGAAAGCAGGGGGGCCAAGGAGTACAAAGACAGAGGTGGATCTCAGCTGCCAATCGCCGCAGCTTTCAGCCCATCACAGTTAGCCCTCCGCCTACCTCTCCTCCTCACTGCCTCCCTCCTCACTGCCTCCCTCTCCTCCTCACTGCCTGCCTCCCTCTCCTCCTCACTGCCTCCCTCCCTCTCCTCCTCTCTGCCTCCCTCTCCTCCTCTCTGCCTCCCTCTCCTCCTCTCTGCCTCCCTACTCCTCCTCACTGCCTCCCTACTCCTCCTCACTGCCTCACTCTCCTCCTCACTGCCTGCCTCCCTCTCCTCCTCACTGCCTGCCTCCCTCTCCTCTTCACTGCCTGCCTCCCTCTCCTTCTCACTGCCTCCCTCCCTCTCCTCACTGCCTCCCTCTCCTCCTCTCTGCCTCCCTCTTCGACACCAGTGTAACAGGAACCAGGAGCCTGAGAGAAACAGCCTCCAGTGAGTTGACTGACTTCCCCTTTTCTCCCTGACACAGTTTCTCTCCCTGCTTCTCTCAGCACCAGGAGATGGTCTGGCTTTGATATGACAGACAACCAGACAGACTTGGCTCACTGTTTAAAGTAATAGGTGTGTCTGTGACTCTCAGCCAAATGCATTGTCAAATGTATAATGCAGCATGTTTACTGTACTGTTGATTCTCCCTTGTGAATCTTGGAGAAAAGGAAGTGTCGCGTTGGGTTTTCTTTGTCTACTTTTTGGATTTAGATCGCGATCCAATGAAAAATAATTGCTACCGTACGATAAAGATGTACACTGACCGTCAACACTGCATTTCAAGTCTGGCTCATTACGATCATCTAGTCTCAGATCTTAACCGTTCAGGGTCTTTCACATGAGGACAGATAAAAGGAAAGGAAACAAGGAAGGAGAGGGAGCCATTTTAAAACTATTGAGATACACCCCAGCTCATATTAGGACCAGTCTCCACAGTATCAAGTCATGTTCAATGTCACCTCTCTTTCTCTCTATTGTGAAGAGGAGGACAGGAGGACTGCAGCTTCCCTCTGGTCCTCTGAGGAGGTGGATTAGACGGCCAGATCAGCTCTCTACTGTCTCTTTTCTTTTCTCCCCGGGAGCTCAGTCAACAAAGGCAGCCCAGGACATCAGAGGCAGGGCAGCGCTGAGCAGGGCTTAGTCCAGCCTGGGAGGAGAGAGGGATGAGAGAGAAAGGAGGGGCAGAGAAAGAAAGAGAGGAGGAGAGACTGAGAGAAAGACTAACGGGAGATGCAGAGTGAACGAGAGAGGCACAGAGGCTCCAGTGGCTGTACTAGGAATCCTTAGAGGATAAGGCCGTGGAACTCTCCCCAGAAGCAGTCTGCTATCCTGTCTTTTGCTCTTTTGTTTGACAGAGCATCAGAACCCAGCTCTACTCCCCAGGTGTACTAGAGGGTTTTATTTGGCCCCTCGCTTCCCACGAAAAGGGCCACATCCAAAGATAATCTACCGCTTTTTATGTTGTCTGTGGAGTGGATAGGAGACTTGCTCAACTATTAGATAGATCAGTGATGAGTTTATATGATCTCTCTACTAGAGAAGAGATACTGATCATGATGTTTCATCTGGAGAGCACGATCAAATCCCTCTTGGGGTTTCCTCCTATTGGAGAGATATCAGAGGGCCGACTTGGCTTCCAAAACTGGTTTCCTTTCATTTTATTGGCTCTGTGGGGTTCTAGATTGCTGTAGATGAAAGAGAGGAGACGAGGAGAGGAACTGTTGAGAATGAGATGCACCCCTGGACTGGTCTTGGTTTGGCTGTAGACTTTCTCCGTGGGTCTCGTCTTAGTGAGTGACTCTGATAGCTACTTCACTAGTCTTTCGTTATGATATCTGTACAATGGAAATATATTGCTCATGTTTTGTTTAAGTATGATTGATTATTGAGCAATATTTGTATATAGTACCATGTATATAGTCCAGTGCATTCGGAAAGTATTCAGACCCCTTGACTTTTTCCACATTTTGTTACGTTACAGCCTTATTCTAAAATTGATTAAATAAATGTTTTTACTCGTCAATCTACAAAATACGTTTTTGAATTTTTTTCTAATTTATTAAAAATAAAACCTGAAATACCTTGTTTACTTATTAAGTATTCAGACCCTTTGCTAAGAGACTCGTAAATAAAGCTCAGGTGCATCCTGTTTACATTTATCATCCTTGAGATGTTTCTACAACTTGATTGGAGTCCACCTGTGGTAAATTCAATTGATTGGACATGATTTGGAAAGGCACACACCTGTCTATAAGTTCCCACAGTTGACAGTGCATGTCAGAGAAAAAACCAAGCCATTACTTTGAAGGAATTGACCGTAGAGCTCCGAGACAGGATTGTGGCGAGGCACAGATCTGGGGAAGGGTACCAAAACATGTCTGCAGCATTGAAGGTCCCTCCCCAAGAACAAAATGGCCTCCATCATTCTTAAATGGAAGAAGTTTGGAACCACCAAGACTCTTCCTAGAGCTGACCATCCGGCCAAACTGAACAATCGGAGGAGAAGGGCGTTGGTCAGGGAGGTGACCAAGAACCCGATGGTCACTCAGACAGAGCTCCAGAGTTCCTCTGTGGAGATGGGAAAACCTTCCAGAAGGACAACCATCTCTGCAGCACTTCACCAATCAGGTCTTTATTGTAGAGTGGCCAGACGAAAGCCACTCCTCAGTAAAAGGCACATTGGAGTTTGTCAAAAGGCATCTAAAGACTCTCAGACCATAAGAAACAAGATTCTCTGGTCTGATGAAATCAAGATTGAACTCTTTGGTCTGAATGCCAAGAGTCATGTCTGGAGGATTTGTGTATCTTGTTTTGTTCCATGTTAATTTATTTATTAAATTCACTCCCTGTACTTGCTTCCTTATTATTAGCGTACACGTTACAGAATAAAGCCTCACCAAAGGGAAGCAGCAGGGATTTTTTAAGCTTTTTTACTGGTGATGTCGTGTCCAAGGGCGGCTGCCGAAGCAACCGGGGATGCCTCAGCTGGCTCAACAGTTTCTCAAGCCTCGGTTACCTCGTCAGGCTTCCATTGCCCGAAGCTACCAGGGATGCTTCAGCTAGCTCGTCAGGTTTCAATGCCTCAGCTGGCTCGACAAGTTCTCAAGCCTCGGTTGGCTCGTCAGGCTTCCATGTCTCAGCTGGCTCGTCGGGATCCCATGCCTCAGCCAGCTCGTCGGGCTCCCATGCCTCAGCTGGCTCGACAGGTTCCCACGCCTCTCAGGTGCTCATTGTCGCCAGTTTACTCATTATTACACACAACTGTCACCATCGTTACGCGCACCTGCGCCTCATGAGACTCACCTGGACTCCATCACCTTGCTGATTACCTCCCCTATATCTGTCACTCCCTTTGGTTCTTTCCTTGGACGTTATTGTTTCTGTTTATATGTTTCATGTCTGTATGCTACTCGTGTTTCTTGTTTTGTTCCATGTTCGTTTATTTATTAAATTCACTCCCTGTACTTGCTACCTGATTATTAGCGTACACGTTACAGAGACTAGTCAGGATCGAGGGAAAGATGAACAGAGCAAAGTAAAGAGAGATCCTTGATGAAAACCTGCTCCAGAGCACTCAGGACCTCAGACTGGGGCGAAGGTTCACTTTCCAACAGGACAACGACCCTAAGCACAGAGCCAAGACAACGCAGGAGTGGCTTCGGGACAAGTCTCTGAATGTCCTTGAGTTGCCCGGATTTGAACCCGATCGAACATCTCTGGAGAGACCTGAAAATAGCTGTGAAGCGACGCTACCCATCCAACCTGACAGAGCTTGAGAGGCTCTGCAAAGAAGAATGGGAGAAACTCTAAAAATACAGCTGTGCCAAGCTTGTAGTGTCACACCCAAGAATACTCAAGTCTGTAATCGCTGCTAAAGGTGCTTCAACAAAGTACTGAGTAAAGGGTCTAAATACTTGTAAATGTGATATTTCAGTTTATTTTACTATAAATTTTGCAAAAAAAAAATTAAAAACTGTTTCAGCTTTGTCATTATGGGGTATTGTGTGTAGATTGATGACTGGGAGAAAAAAAACGATTTAATCCATTTTAGAATAAAGCTGTAACGTGGAAAAAGTCAAGGGGTCTGAATACTTTCCAAATGCACTGTACTTTATTTCTGTCTGACTAAGCCTAACATTCCTAGCCTGGTTAAATCATATTGAACACTGTGCTCATTGTTTCACTTCAATGGTAAGTGCAGGATTCAGTCTGGTTTAACCAGGCTATAAGACCCCTAACCTAACCTTGTCTATTGTCTTTCTTTCTTGCAGGTGATGGCCCACAGACACACACACACACACACACACACACAATAACATTCTTGCTACTTGGTTCTTCATTGTTCATAGCTGCTTGGGGAAGCAGGTATAACCTCCAGGTTAGATCATTGGGCCAGGAACCGAAAGGTCGCTGGTTTGAATCCTGGTGAAACCTGCCGCTGTGCGCTTGAGCAAGGCACTTAACCCCAATTGCTCCAGGGGCCCTGTAGGTGTCTCAGGGGGAGTTGGGATATGCAAATAACACATTTCCAGCACAAATAGAAGCATATATATACATATTTTTCCTTTGTTTTCTCCTGTCTCTTGTGCAGCCTACACTTTGGTCTGGGGCTGAAGCACCTCAAAGCAGCCCTCCACCTTCACTAACTTTCCCAAGCCCTCATTAGCGAATGGCTGAAGTTATCGTTACAGGGGGTAACGGTGCCCACACACACACACACACACACACACACACCTCAGGTAATCATGGTAATGAATTCAGGCCCCCATCTCTCTCTCCATCTTTCTTTCGTTCTCTCTCGCTCCCCCGCTTTCGCTCAGTGGCGGGCAAAGAGCACAAGGAGCCCAAACAACAAAGGATTGTTTGTTTGCATAACATTAGGGCACGCGCACACACAATGGCGGGGCCGACCGCAGGACTGACTGGAGGCTTCCGTGAACACAGGTGGAGCAGCCGAGCATCTGTGGGACCAATTAGACGAGCACAGGTACATTAGCATGTTTGAGTGGGGAGAGGGGTGAGCTGAGGGGAGAAGGGGTGTAAGGTGTGTAGGCCTAATAATGAACCTCAAGGTACATTAGCATGTTTGAGTGGGGAAGTGGGGGGGAGGGGTAAGATGTGTAGGCTCATGATAAACCACACCCTCTTGTCTTGACCAAGGTACATCAGCATGTTTGAGTGGGGTGGAACAATAAGGTGTGCAATGATTAACCTCTTAGAGTGGTATAACCTCTCTAAGTGGTGTGTTGGTTGTTTTAAGCCAGTTTTTTTCCGATAAGGTGAGTGTGACTGCTGATCACTGCTCCATACAGACAAAACACACCCACAGCTGGTCCCTCTTGTTATTAAAGGAGATTTTGTCTCTGTCGTTTATTTCCACCTTTTCCTACCTTAGATGATAGAGTTATAGCCACTGCAATTGGTCAGTTGTGTGGAGAGAAGAAATGATCTACCTTTTCACTTTGGCCTGGCCTCTCTCCATCTGTCTCCATGGTGCAGGTAAGATTTATGGGCTCGAGATGACAAACGGAAAGAGACCTCCACTGGAGGTCTGGGAGACACACACACACACTGCTCACTCGGCCGTGGGATACAGCACTTTATCAGCGCTGAAGCCACTGACCAGTACTACTCATTCAGGACAACTGCATTCAGGTGGTTGACAGATGAGGTTGATATATCACTGATACTGTCTCTCTTTTAGCTATTGTTTAGTTCTATGATGCCATTTTCAGCTGTAATGTAGTGATGTTGTATCGTATGATTTCTATTGAAGGATTAGTAACTACTTTGACTGGATCTGAATTTATACTCCAGTGCAGTGGTGACCGGTTGTTCAGGGCAGTTGTGACCCGTCGTTCAGGGGAGTGGTGACCCGTCGTTCAGGGGAGTGGTGACCCGTCGTTCAGGGCAGTGGTGACCCGTCGTTCAGGGTAGTGGTGAGCCGTCGTTCAGGGCAGTGGTGACCCGTCGTTCAGGGTAGTGGTGAGCCGTCGTTCAGGGTAGTGGTGACCCGTCGTTCAGGGCAGTGGTGACCCGTCGTTCAGGGCAGAGCCCCACCTGTTTTGAGCCACACACGTTTAGCTAAAAAAAATATAAATATATTTATTATTATTATATTTTTTTTTGTTGCCTGTTTTGAATGTTATTTTGGCATTAATACGTGTCACATATCAGTTTGCAATCAATTTAAAATATATAATTTTGAGTTAATAAAGCCGCATACAAACATGGTCTCCTTTTTGCTTTCTTGAGTAAGGCAGCTCCAAAATGCAGTTGTTTCAGTCTAGCTCAGTGCTTTCTGTGTCGGTGGGGCAGCCAGCAAAAAATACAGAGTGTAGGGGTTGGTAATCTTCTCTGATTGCGCCGTAATTGGCTCAGTGTTCTGTCACTCATGGGAACACTACGTCACTGCAAACCTCAGTCTACAGGGAGAGCTAGAAAGTTAAAGCCCCCTTGGGTGCTGCCATAGATTTACATTAAAAGCGCCCATCTTAAGAAGGCTCAAGGTCATTGGCCACAGATAAAATGACGTCAAATCTCGTTATATCTACAGTAGCTTTCTTTGGACTGATCATGTCAACATCTTACTTTCAAAGTCTTAGCTAACATCATCATGATTCATGTCAACAGTCAACTGGCAAATTATTTTCAATCCTTGTCATATGAAGAGAAATTGTAGATAAAACGTATCGGTGCTCATCGGCCATTGGACATAAACACTACACAGTTGGAAATCGCTAATTCAACAATGAGTGGTTTGGAAGGAATCAGTGGCTAACTGCAAGCATTGCAAAGCAATCACTCTTTTGCTTCCCCTCCTTGCTATTGAGTGGAGAGGGTGTGTGGTCCAAGTCTGTGTTTCAGGGTCTCTTTTCCAAGCTTAAAAGGATAAACATTCACACGCAACACCCTGGGCCAGAAAAGGTTGAATACATTGGCCATGCTGTCAATCCATCATGACTTCTGCCCTGTTCAAAACAACTGGAAACTCGGAACTGGGAAATCTCAGACTTCAATGAGTTCAAGACAACTGGGAATTCGGAAAAAAATTAGCTCCGACTGGGAAAATAAGTTTTGAACAGTCATCCAACTCGGAATTTCAAGTTGGGAACTCAGCCTCTTTCTAGAGTTCCGACCTGAAGATCATTGACGTCATGATTCGACCTAGTTTTTTTCTGAGTTCCCAATAGTCTTGAAAGCACCATAAATCCATAGAATGCCAGACTGCCAAATTTTCCCACAAGAAGGACCGCCGCGCCACCTTCCTGTTCAAGTTAGCACAACACAACGAGTCCAAATATGTATTGTATGCTGTTGCATAAATTATGTAATATGCCTTGGAAATATGTATACTGAGGCTAAGAAAGTAATACTTAGTGTATGTTGTGTAGTAAGCTGTTAGTAGCCCATGTGCCTCAACCTAATAATTTGGTCACTTTCCCCCTCATAACTTAGCCTACTGTTCTGACTTGGTGGTGCACATGTAGCCTATAGCCTGTTTTAGAGAAATGTTATCATCGAATATTGTAGGAGCTTTCATTGTCTCCTTATATGCCCCCTTTATTTATCATACGGTTCTGACTTGGTGTACAGCGATAATACTGTAAGAACGGCCCATGTTCTGAATTCTGGCACTGTACACTTCAAAAGTGCTGAACAAACAGTTATATCGACTACGTCCGTCTTAGCTCGCTCCTTAATGTCTTAATCGAAGTTACGGATTGCCTCTTATCCGCTCATTGTTCCCTTATGCCATAGTTTGTACATCTCAATTGTCAGTAGAAACCACATTTGTTTAAGCAAGTCAGCCATATTAGTTATGTATTTATTTATTTTGAAGCCAGTAAATGAGGCTGAATGAACTGTTTCGCTGCCAGACAAGGCTCCGCTGATAGCCAGGTGTAGCATGGTAAGGATTCACTTCATGGTGCTGAAAAGAAAGCTCTGCTGTTGGGACAGATTTATGTTGGCCTTAACAGTTTGTGGGCACCTTTTGTCACCATTAATGTATTGTATAGTTGTATTGTATATTGTATAGTGGCTTTGCTAGCATACGTCTAAAAAATATATGTTGAGTTTGCCCTACCAAGATTTACATGCTAAAATCGACACTGCCCCAGTGGCATGTTAATTAGAGCGTAGATGCTTGTTCTGTCCATTGTTCATTCGCTGTGCGCCTAGGTCTACCATTTGACCACAAGGTGTCACCAAGACAATGCACTTTATCATTCAGGCAGACATGTATTTTAGCGTTTGGGCCTTAGGTGCTGTGTATACCATTTGACCACAAGGTGGCAGCAATACAGTGTTATACAGTCGTTCTGGAATAAATACATAGTGCCAGACAGTCATGTTTTTTAATAGATGCACTTTGGGTTGTTGTCCACATGATGGCCCTATTTCCCATAGGAAAGACTGGCCTGCCTGTACTGGCATTGACAAACTACTTTGTATGCCGGTTTGGGCCTAAGCCTACAGGCGAGTCGAATGTTGTGTTCACATTTGCTGGACGATTTAAATTGATTTGAGTCACACCGCCGCCTCCATGCTATATCACCATAATGCACTAATTACCTGCTTCTGCATTATTCACACGTATCACCATGAATCATACCCCATGTTGTTTATTAGTGTTAACCATATGTGTGAGTAATAGTGTTTATCACACTCAATATGACTCTCTCTCTCACACACACACACACACACACACACACTACGATCATATCCTAGGCCTAGACCTCCCACCACCGACACAGAAAATGCATAATATGGCTTCAGCTTGCAAAAATGAGCAATTAATCAGTAATACAATGTTATTGTTGCACATTGAGGCTGTTCACCAACAACCATAGATCTACTTGAGTTCTGTATTAGAGATAGTCAATGAACAGTGGGAAGAAAGCAATGAGTAAATTGAACTGACGTTATATAGTTACACAAGAATGAAGGCTACTCATTTCCAGGGCAGGCATATAAGCCAAGTCTTTAATTTCCACCAATATCTATTTCATAAGTTACCTATCACAGGGCCTCCAGCCACACAGCGTGTGATTTTATAGCTAGATATCGACATTTAGCTTGGGCCCTCTTCCAGGGCTGTAATATTGTCCATATTGGATGCATCTCAAACTGTTTGCCAAAATGCAACTATCGGCCTGCCATCTGGCGCCGAAGGGCTGAGCTGCAAAAATGTGAAGCTTCTTCAGCTCAGTGTTAATTTAAGGACCATAGCTAGGCTACTTTTTGATAGTTTGCAGCCAAGAATATTGTGATGGCCGGATGGTGTGTAGGCTAGGTGTATTAGGATGGTGTGTAGGCTAGGTGTATTAGGCTATTCAATATGTGTAAACACATTTGATGTTTTAGTCGTATAATTATTGGAATTAAGTTTAGATTGAATAGGCTCAACTTTTGAACTGATGTATGTTTTATGTGTATTCATTGTCGTTATTTAGCTTGACCTTTAAGACTTCAGTTGGATTGTGGTCATAAGTGTCGAATCTATTTAATGTGTTAACTAGGAAAGGACCTTTAGCTCTGTGTCCCCAATCGTTCCTGCTAGAGCGCCCATGTTGGTTGCTGTCCATGGTGCTAGAACCGACTACGTACGTGGTGCTGAAACTCCCAACTCATAGCTACCGCGGATACAATGTCTGATAGGCTACATGCCTTCTTAATCTGTGGTGTATGTCAATGTCTTGACAAGGTTGTAATGCACATTGTTCTTTTTGGATTTCGTAGGCTATTAAAATAGGAATGAAAGGCCGATTCTTGATTCTAGCTTCAAGTGATGTAATTCCCTTCGTGTCAATTTGGTTTTTCATACTTGTCTGCCATGTCACGTCCCGATTTAGCGCGTATATCCCCTTATTCGCCACACTCTCCTCATTTAAAATGGCGTGATTACAGCGTATGCCCGTTTTAACATGCCTTGTCGTGCAGTGGTAGATAGACTGGCCAACTCTGTAGCCTACGCTGCTGCTTTAAAAAAGAGCCTGGTTGCGGAGCGCTGACGTCACTGGCGTGTCGTACATGTGGGTTTGACATTCGGTAGAATATGCTGATCACTGATCACGGCCCCCGCTCAAAGGAGATTCCCAATAGTTAAGAGCAATACAGAGGGGTTTTCCTCGGAAGCAATATCATCCCACGCAATTAGGAGCCGAGATTCCTGCAAAACAATCCCACATCAACTCGTAATCAATCTAGAATCGTCGTGTATAGCAGCAGCAGGAGCCATGTCTGTAGCAGGGTTTAAGAAACAGTTCCACAAAGCTACTCAGGTAAGCCGCATTGTTAATTCAAATAATAAAGATGTAGGATGTAGGATGTAGTAGCCTAATCGTGTAGATGCATTGAGAATGTCAAGGGCTTTCGTGATTGCTGGTTAATGCTGTGTTGAAAGGATAACATAACGGTATCTGCCTCAGTTATGCGCAGCGTTTTTCCACGGTAGACCGTTTGTAGTATATTCGTGGTTGCGTCATGGCTAACACGGATTATTGTGAGGAATTTGATCTTCCTACCCCAACTGCACTGCATGTATCCCTTCAATGGCGCTCGAATCCCCTAATGAATGACATTAAAAGGACTGGCGCGACGCAGCAATGCGCCACGGGCCGCTTCTTTCTTATCCCTCTGAAACGTGCAGAGAGAGTGATAAATTAACCTTTGACATCCTATGCAGAGTGATTTCAGGTCAAAAGAACAAAATGGGAATTGTTTTCACGATAATCACTTTGCTCTACGGTCCGTGCTATCCGGGATCCTTGGGATGTCCCTAGCGGATTGGAAAATGACATGTTTTAAATGGTTTAGGTTAAGATTAGGGTTTAGTGTAGGGACGTCCCAAGGATACCGGATAGCACTGACCGTTGGTCTACATCGCAGACCGTCGGTACAGGACAGATGGTCTGAAAATGTGATGGGTACACCTTCTCTACTTCACATGACGTTCCGCCTGTACCGGAGAAAGACTCCAGCTTGGAACAACGAATGATGTTATTATCTTTTTTTTACCTTAAGGGCTGGACCAGTGCATTATTAAATCGCCTTTATGTAACCGTTAAGTGCGTCCTGGTTGAAATCCTCCCATAACGGTTGCGCAGGTTGACCTTGCCGCCCTCTAAAACCGGGCATCTCACGACCGGCCTCTAACTGTCCTGACAAACTAGAGTTAGGCCCACCGAATCTAATTCCTCCCGGGGAGCTTTCTCCAACTTCCTGCCGATGCAGAAAACCGATATCTTAAATCTGTACAATGTGTGAAATGATCCGTATTTTCTGTATAATTGTAATGCATCCCGGTGGTTGAATCTACACACTGCAATAGGGCCATCCCAATCTCTGTTTAGTGTTTTTACAGGTTTAAAAATAGACTATAGCTAATGCTGTTTTAATCACTTTGGACGGATCTAAGACACCATTAGGAATTGTCTGTGCGCCCCATTGGCCAGTCCCCTTATTAAAACGCCCGGCTCACCATGGTTCAGTCCAGCCTAGTTGATGTCCAAAGACGTGTTCCGCACTAGCCCTGAGTGTCTCTAACTGAAGGGCTTACAGTTTATATTCAAGCTGGGTTTAACCTCCCTGGAGAGTTTGCGGGGTGTGCGTTGGAGTGCAGGGTGACATGCGCTCTCAGCATCAACCAGCTCTGGGCCACATGCAGCAGGAGGGCCTAGAACAGGGCTGAGTCACTCTGGCCATGTCTACCCTTGACACTTACATGTGACTTCTGCTATCAGAATGCGTAAAATATTGTGTCCCAAAAAGACATGCCTAGACACACAAAAGTGGCTTTGTGGTGCAATTGTGTTCAGATCTGTCTGACCACTTCAGGAGGTGGTCAGGGCTGCATTGTGTGTGTGGATTTCTCCTCAGTCTGGATGCAATCAGGCTACTGAAAGCGCATACAGCGGGCGACGTCATCAGCACTCCTACCGCAAGTCTCCAGAAAACCTGTGTTTTGGGACCGAGAGGCACCTTTTCATTATAACGTTGGAGGAAATGCGTTCCTAGCGTGTGAGGAACATGTTTGCTGGCCTTATAAATGCTAGCCAGCTAGCTAATATTTAGAAAAACTATTTTTTGTTTGGTACTTATGCTAACCTGTTTGCAATCCCTGTAGCGTTGTTTGCTAACTTGCGGGCTAGCTACAGAGGTTAGCTGGCTAGTTAGCTACGGTTGTTAGCTACTGCCATCAGTTGTGTTACTATCATATTTAGCCTATTCCACCGTTTTGTAGAGTGAATACTGACATTTGAATATAGCGCTGGAAAAGGGAATCCAGACACACTGTGGACATGTTTCATGTAGATGCCTGACACGTTCGGAACTCTATGATCAGAACACTAAAACGGCATGAACGGTCAAGTCTAAACAAGGCCTCTGTCCTCTCTCACACTGGTTTAGTACACTACACACACACCCCATGACATTAGTCATCAGCTGACAGTCATTCAGCTATATTTGTACGTGTAGTCACTTGTTAAGAGACAAGCAAAGACAATGACTGAATCATACAGTCAATTAATACTGCCAAATGCACAGTAACAGGTCATTGAATGTCAGCTGCTTCGATCTCAACATTCAGTTCATGTTCAATACACTTTGAACATTGTGTCCCATAACTGTTACGCCACATGCAATGTCTTACCTGTGAATGATGCAGGTTAATGGTTGCTAATGTATTACAAGGCAGTTTCTACCTGTCAGAGTATATGTACTACTACTTTGAGAAACAGTGAGATGTACAAAGACCCTCGTCATGGTTTTGTGGTAGAAGTAGCCAAGCCATGTCTGGGTAGAATAGTGATGTAGTTGTGGTCAGTCACCTGAAGGAGGGAACTGTCTGTCACTGTCACAGTGGGAAACCTCATCTCTCCCTTTAGATTTGACCTCGGACCACCCAAAGTGTGTGTGTGTGTGTGTGTGTCACCATAGACATACAGATGTACAGTAGTCATACATCATTGGTCCCTACAGCAGAGGGCCTATATGAGTGTATAAACCCCAGGAGGTATAGTAGGAGCTCTCTCCTGCTATCTGCCTTTATACACACACACACACACACACACACACACACACACACACACACACACACACACACACACACACACACACACACACACACGCTGCACTCAGTCTCCCATGCAGTGACAGCAGGGCTCCCTCTATTAATCTGAGAGCAAATGTTATGCCTGTCCCCTGACAGAGGAGATCAGTGGGGAAGATGGGTGGATGAACAGGCCTAAGGAGGGGGAGGGGCTTATGGGTGGAGTTTCCACTTGGCTGACCCTCAACACTGGGACCCCTCAAGGGTGCGTGCTCAGCCCCCCTCCTGTACTCCCTGTTCACCCACGACTGCGTGGCCATGCACGCCTCCAACTCAATCATCAACTTTGCAGACGACACAACAGCAGTGGGCTTGATCACCAACAACGACGAGACGGCTACAGGGAGGAGGTGAGGGCAATCGGTGTGTGGTGTCAGGAAAACAACCTCTCACTCAACGTCAACAAAACAAAGGAGATGATTGTGGACTTCAGGAAAGAGCAGAGGCAGCACCCCCCTATCCACATCGAAGGGACAGCAGTGGAGAAGGTGGAAAGTTTTAAGTTCCTGGGCGTACACATCACAGAAAAACTGAAATGGTCCACCCACACAGACAGGGTGGTGAAGAAGGAGCAACAGCGCCTCTTCAACCTCAGGAGGCTGAAGAAATTTGGCTTGTCACCCAAAACCCTGACAAACTTTTACAGATGCACAATCGAGAACATCCTGTCAGGCTGCATAACAGCCTGTTACGGCATCTGCTACTCCCTCAACCGTAAGGCTCTCCAGAGGGTGGTGCGGTCTGGACAACGCATCACCAGGGGCAAACTACCTGCCCTCCAGGACAGCTACAGCACCCAATGTCACAGGAAGGCCAAACAGATCATCAAGGACAACCGCCACCCGAGCCACTGCCTGTTCATGCCGCTACCATCCAGAAGGCGAGGTCAGTCCAGGTGCATCAAAGCTGGGACCGAGAGACTGAAAAAACAGCTTCTATCTCAAGGCCATCAGACTGCTAAACAGCAATCACTAACTCAGAAGCTGCTGCCTACATTGAGACCCAATCACTGGCCACTTTAATAAATTAATCACTAGTCACTTTAAATAATGCCATTTTTATAATGTTTACATATCTTACATTACTCATATCATATGTATATACTGTATTTTATACCGTCTATTGCACCTTGCCTATGCTGCTCGTCCATCGCTCATCCATATATTTATATGTAAATATTGTCATTCACCCCTTTAGATTTGTGTGTATTAGGTAGTTGTTGTGGAATTGTTAGATTACTTGTTAGTTATTACTGCACTGTCAGAACTAGAAGCATTTCGCTACACTTGCATTAACATCTGCTAACCATGTGTATGTGACCAATAAGATGTCATTTGATTTGGTAGATGTTTTTAATACAAAGCATCAATCTCTAAAAGGTCAAAAGTGTATATTGTTCCTTTGAAGGTTTACATCTGATCCAGGGTCACCTTTTGTGGCTTTGGTCCAGTGACCTGATCTGAAATCAGTTCTAACAGCTGCAATGATCCAGAACATTATTGTATTGGATGTCCCGGGAATCTCAACTGACCCGACATTGACCAGAGCTAATGCTAATGGCTAATTACCCATCAGACCCTGCCTTGCCTGTGTGATTATGTAGCAGATGCTTTGCGGTGTATATTTTATGTTCCATTTCCCTCCTGCACGCTGTGCAT
This sequence comes from Salvelinus namaycush, assembly GCF_016432855.1. Lineage (NCBI taxonomy): Eukaryota > Metazoa > Chordata > Actinopteri > Salmoniformes > Salmonidae > Salvelinus > Salvelinus namaycush. Next base: position 15,612,475 of record NC_052348.1, on the reverse strand, counting down.
TACCCCTTCTTCACTCAGGCTTTATGGGCCAGGGCTCTGTGGGGAACAACGGGCCATAAAAAGCTGCTGGTTTCACTGAGGGATTTAGTACACACACTTAAACAGTTGTGTACACACACACACACACACACACACACTGTTCACTCTCTTACACAATCTCTCTCGCACGCACTGTACAAGGGCAACTGCAATGCAGTCCATTTAATATTGGTGAGAGAGGAGATGGGAGCACGGGGCATGAAGGTTAAAGCAACCAAGTCTCCCTCCATCCCTTCACTGGACATGAATCCATCCATGGTCTCTTCCTAGAGAAGCTTTATAAGTTGCAATGAGATATTTTTCTAGAGACGTTTAATAAGGTGCAATGAGAAATAGTCTCTCCGGCTCACTGGGAAACATGGCTGTATTACGTCTTTGATTTGGGAAGCAATTAGGATGACTCACGCCTAGGATGGTTTTTCTCCAAATTGGTTGCGTTATTTAGAGTATTTATACAGGAAAGTGTGTGTGTGTGTGTGTGTGTGTTACGCCATCCGTCAACTTTGCCCTTGGTGAAAGAGAAAGAAGGAAATGGAGAGAAAGAACAGGAGAGAGGGATAGAGGGACAGAGAAAGAGCGCTGTGAGTCAGAAGCATCAGTTAGTGTGGAGGAGAACAGATGCTCTCCAAATTCCAGGCTTATATTCCCATGGTAGGATGAGAGGCCCCATACTGAATGTTAGCCATGGCATGATTGACTCACACGTCATAGACTACTGCTGATCCACAGCTACCCACATGATCTAGGCTAACGTTTGTTATGGAGCAAACACATGAACTAGGCTAACGTTTGTTATGGGGCAAACACATGAACTAGGCTAACGTTTGTTATGGAGCAAACACATGATCTAGGCTAACGTTTGTTATGGGGCAAACACATGAACTAGGCTAACGTTTGTTATGGGGCAAACACATGAACTAGGCTAACGTTTGTTATGGGGCAAACGCATGAACTAGGCTAACGTTTGTTATGGGGCAAACACATGAACTAGGCTAACGTTTGTTATGGGGCAAACGCATGAACTAGGCTAACGTTTGTTATGGGGCAAACACATGAACTAGGCTAACGTTTGTTATGGGGCAAACACATGAACTAGGCTAACGTTTGTTATGGGGCAAACACATGAACTAGGCTAACGTTTGTTATGGGCAAACACATGAACTAGGCTAACGTTTGTTATGGGGCAAACACATGAACTAGGCTAACGTTTGTTATGGGGCAAACACATGAACTAGGCTAACGTTTGTTATGGGGCAAACACATGAACTAGGCTAACGTTTGTTATGGGGCAAACACATGAACTAGGCTAACGTTTGTTATGGGGCAAACACATGAACTAGGCTAACGTTTGTTATGGGGCAAACACATGAACTAGGCTAACGTTTGTTATGGGGCAAACACATGAACTAGGCTAACGTTTGTTATGGGGCAAACACATGAACTAGGCTAACGTTTGTTATGGGGCAAACACATGAACTAGGCTAACGTTTGTTATGGGGCAAACACATGAACTAGGCTAACGTTTGTTATGGGGCAAACACATGAACTAGGCTAACGTTTGTTATGGGGCAAACACATGAACTAGGCTAACGTTTGTTATGGGGCAAACACATGAACTAGGCTAACGTTTGTTATGGGGCAAACACATGAACTAGGCTAACGTTTGTTATGGGGCAAACACATGAACTAGGCTAACGTTTGTTATGGGGCAAACACATGAACTAGGCTAACGTTTGTTATGGGGCAAACACATGAACTAGGCTAACGTTTGTTATGGGGCAAACACATGAACTAGGATAACGTTTGTTATGGGGCAAACACATGAACTAGGCTAACGTTTGTTATGGGGCAAACACATGAACTAGGCTAACGTTTGTTATGGGGCAAACACATGAACTAGGCTAACGTTTGTTATGGGGCAAACACATGAACTAGGATAACGTTTGTTATGGGGCAAACACATGAACTAGGCTAACGTTTGTTATGGGGCAAACACATGATCTAGGCTAACGTTTGTTATGGGGCAAACACATGAACTAGGCTAACGTTTGTTATGGGGCAAACACATGAACTAGGCTAACGTTTGTTATGGGGCAAACACATGATCTAGGCTAACGTTTGTTATGGGGCAAACACATGAACTAGGCTAACGTTTGTTATGGGGCAAACACATGAACTAGGCTAACGTTTGTTGTGGGGCAAACACATGAACTAGGCTAACGTTTGTTATGGGGCAAACACATGAACTAGGCTAACGTTTGTTATGGGGCAAACACATGATCTAGGCTAACGTTTGTTATGGGGCAAACACATGAACTAGGCTAACGTTTGTTATGGAGCAAACACATGAACTAGGCTAACGTTTGTTATGGGGCAAACACATGATCTAGGCTAACGTTTGTTATGGGGCAAACACATGAACTAGGCTAACGTTTGTTATGGGGCAAACACATGAACTAGGCTAACGTTTGTTGTGGGGCAAACACATGAACTAGGCTAACGTTTGTTGTGGGGCAAACACATGAACTAGGCTAACGTTTGTTATGGGGCAAACACATGAACTAGGCTAACGTTTGTTATGGAGCAAACACATGAACTAGGCTAACGTTTGTTATGGGGCAAACACATGAACTAGGCTAACGTTTGTTATGGGGCAAACACATGAACTAGGCTAACGTTTGTTATGGAGCAAACACATGAACTAGGCTAACGTTTGTTATGGGGCAAACACATGAACTAGGCTAACGTTTGTTATGGGGCAAACACATGAACTAGGCTAACGTTTGTTATGGGGCAAACACATGAACTAGGCTAACGTTTGTTATGGGGCAAACACATGAACTAGGCTAACGTTTGTTATGGGGCAAACACATGAACTAGGCTAACGTTTGTTGTGGGGCAAACACATGAACTAGGCTAACGTTTGTTATGGGGCAAACACATGAACTAGGCTAACGTTTGTTATGGGGCAAACACATGAACTAGGCTAACGTTTGTTATGGGGCAAACACATGAACTAGGCTAACGTTTGTTATGGAGCAAACACATGAACTAGGCTAACGTTTGTTATGGGGCAAACACATGAACTAGGCTAACGTTTGTTATGGGGCAAACACATGAACTAGGCTAACGTTTGTTATGGAGCAAACACATGAACTAGGCTAACGTTTGTTATGGAGCAAACACATGATCTAGGCTAACGTTTGTTATGGGGCAAACACATGAACTAGGCTAACGTTTGTTATGGGGCAAACACATGAACTAGGCTAACGTTTGTTATGGGGCAAACACATGAACTAGGCTAACGTTTGTTATGGGGCAAACACATGAACTAGGCTAACGTTTGTTATGGGGCAAACACATGAACTAGGCTAACGTTTGTTATGGGGCAAACACATGAACTAGGCTAGTAGAATAGTAGAATGCACAAAGTGCAATTTCTAAATTGGGTAGTGCATCATCAGTTTCTCTTGTCATGTCAGTCATTTCATTACTTAGAGAGCTATTTATAACTTGTCAGAAATGTCCAGATCAAGTAGGCCATGTCAGCTAATGTTTTTTTTATTTAGGTTTTTAGCTCATACATATTGTTGTAATTTTTTTGTCACTCAAATATCACATGAATACACATTAGACATGGCAAATCTATAGAACTGCAAGAAAATTTGCTTTAAACTTGCAAAATTCTCTCCACCACCAAGAGGAGTGTGAACAGTTTGTGTCATGAACAGTGCTTGTACCCATAGAAATAGATGTGGCGCGTGCTGGATGTTCCCCAATGCTGTAAGGGGAGCCCCGAGTGAAAAAGTTTGGGAACCCCTGATCTACCCCATGTTCTGTTATGCTAGCCAAGGGGAAACCCTCTTCTTCACCAGAACATGCCCTCCTCAGAACATTGCTTGTGACATGTTCTGTTTTTAGCCCAGGGTAGCTCGGGGAGAGCTGTGACACACTGGTTTAGAGGCCGTTTGTTAATGCAATTTTGGCTCAGAATTTGAGTGATGGGTTTGATTGGTTCTCTCAAATGTATGCATATGAAAATCCAACAGTAGTAATGGAAGGGGGCGGAGCTCGGGGCCTGTGTGGTCGTCCATAAGTGAGAAAGACATGGAGGAGAACCAACCAGTAAAATCACAGACCCCCTTCATTATAAACACATCGTGCTGACAACATCAAAGAGCCACTCCGAGCTCTAACGTCTGAAGGAGGACTTCGAGAGTTAGGTCTTAGCCAGACTAATAGTCTGCCAACAGGTAACTAAAAATACATTCAAAAACATCTACTGCTGGGGGAGGGAGAAAGAGAGGGGGAAGGAGATGGGGAGCTTAAGAAAGTGTCTGCAGGATCTTTGGCTGTACAGAGTTTGGCTGTGCAGAGTTTGGCTGTGCAGAGTTTGGCTGTGCAGAGTTTGGCTGTGCAGAGTTTGGCTGTGCAGAGTTTGGCTGTGCAGAGTTTGGCTGTGCAGAGTTTGTCTGTGCAGAGTTTGGCTGTGCAGAGATGGATGTTCTAGATAAATGTCAGAAGGGAAAGTCATGCCTCCCACACATTTAGTTGATTTTAATGCTGTCGACATTGGTGATTCTAAGCTATATGGCTACTGTAATCTTCTTATGCACTATTACATGGCAGGTTATTCCATTGGCTAATATGGTTGGCTTAGCCACATGGGTGAGAACAGGAGTAAAATAACATGGAGGTCTCTGTTCAATAGAAGGTTAAAGTGGAGCGTTGTGAACGTTGTGTTAAGTCACTCTTCTTAATGAAGCAGTGTTTTTTCACTCCACTGCTGTGTCTAATAAATGATAAATGATTCAGGCCTCTTGTGCTTTCTTCGTCTGAGAGCTACTGTGGTACAGATAGACCGCAGCAAGACAGCGTGCGAGCGGATGTGTCTGTCTGGTCTCTCTGTGTGTGTGTGTGTGTGTGTGTGTGTGTGTGTGTGTGTGTGTGTGTGTGTGTGTGTGTGTGTGTGTGTGTGTGTGTGTGTGTGTGTGTGTGTGTGTGTGTGTGTGTGTGTGTGTGTGTGTGTGTGTGTGTGTGTGTGTGTGTGTGTATTCCTGAGATATGATGCTGCAGTTTCTCTATAGATTTCAGGTGGCAATAAGAGCTACTAAACCAGGTCAATGGAAGACATCAGACATGTTTCTCCACATAGAAATGTAATGACAGATATGAATTCTATGACCAGTTCTATTTCTATGCTCCCCATCACATGGTAGTTATCAGAATAGCATAGACGACAACTTCAAGATGATGATGATGATGATGAGTAGAGAGATTGATAGTCATTTTGATGATGGTTTTATTACTAACTCATCTCCAAATAAAGGACAGATGGGTGGTGTTTGTGTATCTCCTATGGACCGGTGCAAAACATGGCAGTGTTTATCCTAGGGTGGAGAACAGGGTTTCCATTGCTCTGCTTTGTCTGCAACAGCTGTGGTACCAGCATGAATCAACGTGTGGGGTTTTTGTTTTGGAAAGGTGTGTGTGTGTGTGTGTGTGTGTGTGTGTGTGTGTGTGTGTGTGTGTGTGTGTGTGTGTGTGTGTGTGTGTGTGTGTGTGTGTGTGTGTGTGTGTGTGTGTGTGTGTGTGTGTGTGTGTGTGTGTGTGACCGAGACAGAGCCATCTCTACATAATACGTGGAGGTGCATTCAACCTCTTATCTCTATCAGTCCAGCGTGGGTAGAGCTGTTACTGAATACTATCTCTTCTAGACTAGGGCTGTTATCATCATGCAGATATGGTATCACAACAGCATGAACACATGAGGCAAGGTTATGTGCAAGTCACAAGTGCAAGAGGAATTGAGAAACTACAGCGATGGTTCTTTCCTACTTTTTCTTCTCTGTCTCTTTTGTGTTGTACAGTAGTTCCCCCTTCAGGGAGAAAATAATAAGTCGGTCCCAACTAGCCGCAGTTCTAATTAGAGATGGACAGTAGTATATTAGAAGAGAAGTCTCTCTCTTTCTGAAGTGTGTGCAGCATTTTTAAAACCTTAGAGCAGAGGTAATATTTAATAACGAAGTCATACACTTCAATCAGCCAATCAAATGTATTTATATAGCCCTTCTTACATCAGCTGATATCTCAAAGTGCTGTACAGAAACCCAGCCTAATACCCAAAACAGCAAGCAATGCAGGTGTAGAAGCAGGGTGGCTAGGAAAAACTCCCTAGAAAGGCCAGAACCTAGGAAGAAACCTAGAGAGGAACCAGGCTCTGAGGGGTGGCCAGTCCTCTTCTGGCTGTGCCGGGTGGAGATTATAAGAGTACATGGCCATTAAGGCCAGATTGTTCTTCAAGATGTTCAAACATTCAAAGATGACCAGCAGGGTGAAATAATAATCACAGTGGTTGTAACAGGGTGCAACAGGTCAATACCTCAGGAGTAAATGTCAGTATGTTTTTCATAGCCGAGCATTCAGAGGTCAAGACAGCAGGTGCGGTAGAGAGCGAGTCGAAAACAGCAGGTGCAGGACAAGGTAGCACGTCCGGTGAACAGTTCAGGGTTCTATCGCCGCAGGCAGAACAGTTGAAACTGGAGCAGCAGCAGGTGGACTGGGGCATGGTCCTGCTGGGAAGGGAGGGAGAGAGAGAGAATTAGAGGGATCATACTTAAATTCACACAGACACCAGATAAGACAGGAGAATTCCACCAGATATAACAGACTGACCCTAGCCCCCCGGCACATAGACTATTGCAGCACTTACAACGTGTGGCATTGTGACAGGTGTCCCTTAAAGGCATTTGCTCTGCCTCCTGTCACTCACATTTCCCTGCCAATCAGAAGATTGGTAGTGTCATTGATCGTTTGCTGATTGGTGTAAAGTGGTTATTTAAAGGAAGAAGATTAATCTGAGAGCTGTTTACCATAGATGTGAGAGATGACAAAGGCATTGATGAATGTAATTTAATGATTATTTCCTTTGTATTTGATTTACTGTAACAAAGTACTGATGTTCTACCTTTGACCTGTTTAACTGCCAGTATCAAACGTCTGCCAGTGTTGAATGTTATGGTTACAGTTAGACGCCACCCTGAGCCGAGGGCACACTGATAAAGTCTCTGACATTGTGATTCTGTAGCAGCTGTTGCGTCTTCCTCTCAGCCTCTCAGGCTGGTGTTTCCAGAACATTTGGTGCCGTCTGATTAGAATATAAAGGGCCCGTCTCCAAGAGGCCAGCGAGACAAAACATCCGCGACTGCTCTTTACTTTTGTTCACTTGAAAATCCCCTTTCCATGGCTTATTGGAGAGGGAGAGAATCCACCCACTGTAATAGCAAGCAGTCACTGCAGCAAGAGCACACACAAACAATCACAATCATATTCAGCCTGACGTGTGTTTGCTGTGTCTGTGCCGAGTTGGAAGAGGGTCCAACACCATGTACATCAACAGTGTCTGGAGGACACGCATCATTAGAACAGTCCAAAGGCTGCCTCTAGCACTGCAGACCAGAGTCACTCAGTACATGGGAATCCCCTTCAGCTCAGGAAGATGTAGCTGTGGATTCCCAGGTTACCGTTGGATACCTTCTGGCATTTTATTCTCATGGAATAATGTCAGAACATTATGTTTTTTAAACAACGGAAATCATGTTTTTTATCGATTTTCATGTGTAATATTTCGTATGTATTCAGGACCACGGTATAATCCACCTGACCATAGTAATGCAGCAACGTATAACATTTAGCAGGGTGGCTTTGGGATGGATGTAGTTGGTGTCTTTGTGTTGAGGAGAGAGAGGTGTTGTGGGGAGAGCGGTGTTGAGGAGAGAGAGGTGTTGTGGGGAGAGGCGTTAGGATATGTCTACTTCAGGAATGGTGCTTCCATTGTGATGGATTTAGTAGTGTTGTGTGTGCTGTGCGCTTGGTCAATACATGTTTATGTTTGCGTCCATTGTGATGGCGGATTTAGTAGTGTGTGTGTGTATGGGGCAGCAGCAGCTGCGTTGGACTCCCTGGATGTGGCTGCAGCCTGCCTAGGGGCCTGTAGGGCCGCAGATTGTGAGAGGAGAGGGTGAGTCATCTGGTCTGCCTCTCCTTCCTCTTTCTCATTCTGCTGCTGCTAGTCCTGTATACTGCAGTGCAGTGCAGGGGAGAACCGATCCATCTGGGAGATAAGAGAGGAGGGAGGGATAGTGCGAGAGGTGTGGAGGGAGACAGATGGAGAGAGAGAAATAAAGGGAGATGGTGGGAAAGGCAGGACTCATGCCAAAATACTGTAGGCAGGGGAACAAAGAAGAGAACAGTAGCTGAGAGGATCAAGTCCCAAACACCCAATGTACCTACACACACAGCACAATCTCTATAGTCATCTTTCACTGACTGGATTCTCACTTCAGCGCTGCCCTAATAAGCTAACACACACACACACACACTGCCTAATAGTCTTACACTAGAACTGCCTCATGAAGAAATGTATTGCTCCTGAAACCAGCTCAATATACCTTCATCAATGAGATGTTACGCAATGACTAACACTTTCTCACCCATCAATCTTGGTCTATTTCCTGGTTGATTTTGTTTTTCTTCTGAGCTCATAGGAAGATATTGTTTATTTGCACCACTGGTGAAAGTCCATTACTCAGTTATTGATGGGTGGAGTAAATGCCTTTACAGCGGTTGTATTGATTTGGGAAAAGACTGTTATAGTGAGAGATGGTGGTGAGTAGCTATGAATCTCCAGTGCTGTCTGTACTTCCTGTACTGAGCTTCAGTGAAAACTCTTGGGCTAAAGCACCCGAAGACCCAAGGATGCATGGATATTGTTCTGTTAGGAGTGGAGAATGGTAGATTTGTCAATTGAATTGTCCTAGAATGGACTAGCCGATATATGTGTGTGTTCGTTCCTTGGTGCGTGGGTGTGTGTTCGTTCCTTGGTGCGTGGGTGTGTGTGAGGGTAGTTTAAATGTAGTTCTGCAGTGCAGCAGAAGTGGTGCTGTACACTGGACCCTCTCATCATTCCAGTACTTGAAGATATTCCTTACCCCTCCTTTTCATCTGCGCTTTGTTTTCTTCTTCAAAGTACCTCTATTACTCTGGAGTTTTGCCTGCCAATTCCCTTCCCTCAGGATGTACAGTGTTTTTACTTACAGTACCATTTCTTGGAGTGTATTTGCTCAAAGTACTTTGGTTGTTGACGAGTGCACAGATGAGCTTCCCTGAGACGTTTCTGACAGTTTGTGTGCAGAAATTCTTTGGTTGTGCAAACCCACAGTTTCATCAGCTGTCCAGGTGGCTGGTTTCAGACGATCCAACAGGTGAAGAAGCCGGATGTGGAGGTCCTGGACTGGCGTGATTATACATGGTCTGCGGTTGTGAGGCCAGTTGGACGTACTGCCAAATTCTCCAAAACAACGTTGGAAGCAGCCTTTTATTGTCCCCAACACAATGTGCACCTGTGTAAAGGATCATGCTGTTTAAAACCCACTAGAGTCCATCCTAAGTAACATAATAAAAATGAATCTGTCAGTTTAGCTAGAGAGATGTTTTTTTGCGTGGGCTGCGTCTCAATCCACTGCATCCGCCTATGGAAAGCGTCAGAGCTACAGCGCTGTTTGTCAGACCAGGAGACGTCCCAAAAGTCAGCTTAGATCCTGGATCAGCACTCGTACTCAGAAACGCTTTGTGAGTACAGGCCCAGTCCATTAGGGTATTGAGTGAACTGAGCTTGTCAAATACAGAGAACAGGTAGAGCGCTGGGCTGACTCTGGATCAGTATTATAGAGGTTAATATATGACATCCACAGATCCACTCCCGGTAATCCTATTCCCTTTGCCTTGGGTTAGAACGCCCCGTAGCTAGGCAACTAATGCCTAGAGAGAGACAATGAATGGTGACATGGACACTGATTAGGGAACAGCTAATTCCACTAATTAGCCTACCGTTCTAAAGTTCTCTCTGTGTTTGTGAATGACTGACCATTGAAAGGGACTCTCGAGAGGCAATGCATTCAGGAGCTTTTTTTAAACTATCCTCTCATCATAATGATTGTAGGCTGAAAGTGTTACAGGTGAGTGTAGTTCTATGAGCTAACAGCACAGTCACAGCCAGTCATCACTCATTCATTCCTATCTCAGCTTTTGTATTTCCCCGTCCCTGTCTTGGAGAGTGATGACGCCTGGACAATAAACTAGGCAGTTTGATAGGAGGCAGATATAGCAACTCTTTCTCATCTGTCTCTCCCCCCCCCCCCCATAACATCAGTATTCAGGCCATGAAAGATGTTTTATTCAGGAGTTTGATATTACATATTCTGGGCATCACCTACTGCGGCTGGGCAACACAGGAAGGCAGGCTGGGACTGAGAGGACGGACTGGGAGGGGAACGCTCCAGAAGCCTCCAGAAGGAAGACAGGTGAGGGGAGGGCATCCTTAACACATGATGTTCTAAAATCTATATATTGGTATTATGTGTTGATGATGGACTGTTTCATGTTCAGCATTGGCCTGGTCCAAGATGGAGGCAGTATTAGGGGCGTCACAAATAGGATGGATGCAATAGGAGTCATCAGTGCTACATCTGTGGCTTGTAAGGCACACCTGCACATGGTGACACGCCCCAGGAGAACACACACATGCATACTTACAAACACACATACACTTTCGCTGTGTGTTTAAACATGTGGAGCATCCAGGTCACACAGCTGTATTACCAGAATCCTATTAGAGATAGGATTCCCCCCACCTCACACACACACACACACACAGTGTCTCTCAGTGTCTGGAGACCAGACCACACACACGTGAGTTATAGATGGTGATTATAGATTGCTGTAGGTTCATACAGTGCCTTCAGAAAGTATTCATACATCTTGACTTATTCCATGTTTTGTTCCAGCCTGAATTCAAAATGAAATAAATAGATTTTGTTTCTCACCCATCTACACACAATACCCCATAATGACAAAGTGAAAACGTGTTTTTAAAAATGTTAGCACATTTGTTGAAAATATATGTATTCACAGCCCTGAGTCAATAAATGTTAGAATCACCTTTGGAAGTGATACAGCTGTGAGTCTTTCTGGGTAAGTCTCTAAGAGCTGTGAGTCTTTCTGGGTAAGTCTCTAAGAGCTGTGAGTCTTTCTGGGTAAGTCTCTAAGAGATGTGAGTCTTTCTGGGTAAGTCTCTAAGAGCTCTACACACCTGGATTGTACAACATTTTACCCATTATTATTCCCTAAATTCTTCAAGCTCTGTCAAATGTGTTGTTGATCATTGCTAGAAAACCACTTTCAAGTCTTACCATAGATTGTTCAAGCATATTTAAGTCAAACTGTAACTCGGCCACTCAGGAACATTCACTGTCTTCTTGGTAAGCAAGTCCAGTGTAGATTTGGCCTTGTGTTTTAGGTTATTGTCCTGCTGAAAAGTGAATTCATCTCCCAGTGTCTGGTGGAAACCAGATTGAACCAGGTTTTCTTCTAGGATTTTGCTTGTGTTTAACAATTCCAAGCATCGCCATAACATGATGGTCACGTCTGGCTCAGTTGGTAGAGCATGGTGCTTGCAATGCCAGGGTTGTGGGTTCGATTCCCACGGCTGACCAGTATGAAAATGTTTCCACTCTGGATAAGAGCGTCCGCTAAATGACTAAAATGTAAGTGATGCAGCCACCACTATGCTTTAAATATGGAGAGTGGTACTCAGTAATGTGTTGTAATGGACTTTTCCTCAAACATTACACTGTGTATTCAGGACAAAAAGTTAATTGCTTTGCCACATTTTTTGCAGTTTTACTTTAGTGCCTTGTTGCAAACAGGATGCATGTATTCTGTACGGGCTTCCTTCTTTTCACTCTGTCATTTAGGTTATTATTGTGGAATAACTACAATGTTGTTGATCCATCCTCAGTTTTCTCCTATCGCAGCCATTAAACTTTTTTAAAGTCACCATTGGCCTCATGGTGAAATCCCTGAGCGGTTTCCTTCCTCTCCGGCAACTGAGTTAGGAAGGACGCCTGTATCTTTGTAGCGACTGGGCGTATTGATACACCATCCAAAGTGTAATTAATGACTTCATCATGCTCAAAGGGATGTTCAATGTCTGCTTTTTTTATTTTGACCTATCTACCAATAGGTGCCATTTCTGTGAGGCATTGGAAAACCTCCCTGGTTTTTGTGGTTGAATCTGTGTTTCGAATTCACTGTTCGACTGAGGGATCTTACAGATAATTGTATGTGTGGGGTACAGAGATGAGGTAGTCATTCAAAAATCATGTTTAACACTTATTGCACACAGAGTGAGTTCATGAAACTTATTATGTGACTTGTTAATCACATGTTTACTCCTGAACGTAGTAAGGCCATAACAAAGGGGTGTGAATACTTTCTGAGGGCTCTGTATATGCTATACACAATTTAAGGCAGTTTGTGACAGGGGGAAAATATTCCCACAGCAGCAGGACATGTGAATTATAATTAATCACATTTTTGTAGAGGTTGATAGATTTTTCGTTTTTCAAAGTGGAAATTACGAACTTCAGAAGCCTTTTTCAACCTCAAATACACTACATGTTTTACATTTCTGCATCGCTGGAAAGTTCTCATGCAACAAGGCGATCAAATTAAAATCCTATATCTGTAACTATGATGGGTACTGTGGTCTCTGTCTGTCATTTGTGGACATGAGCATAATGCACTGGGTGTGTGTCAGGGTAATATCAGTGATCTATAGTCTCATTTCTCCTCTGATGTATCAGAGGGTCAGGTATTGGACAAGAGGGCATGAACCCATGGAGTATTGGTAGTTACAAGATTTCATTTCAAGCACATTTTATTGCAGTGTAAACCCATTGTCAATGAGTAAATGTGAAGGGTGTTGGGGTGGTGAACATTTTTGGATCCTTGCATGTGAGTCATTGTAACTCAGGAAGAGAGGGGGAGTAGAGAGGAAAGGATGAAAGAGGAACAGAAGAGGGGCCTATGGGCTTGGGCACTTATCAGGCCTCGGAGAGGAGGAGGAAGAGAGGGGGAGAAGAGGAGTGGAAGAGAGGAGGAGAGGAGAGGGTCTGTACAGGCCTCTGTAGCTGAATGACCAATGTGTCTGTCAGGTGAGATCAGCAGCAGGATAATGAATGGTGACTAGAGAGACAGGGGACCAGCTCTGGGGCACTGTGTGAGGGTGCAGGCTTCGTGTGTGTGTGTGTGTGTGTGTGTGGGCTTTCATATATGCAGTGTGTGTGTGTCGGTGAGCATCCGTTCATTCCCATGGACCAATCGGGTCTACCGATGACTCATAGACACTAACAAGTGCTCCACCGCACAAACCCCCCTTGAGAAACCAGAGAGGTGTGTTTGGAGTGTGTGTGGTATTCATGTGTGTATGCAGTATTGGAGTGTGATTGTGGGTGTGGACTGTGATTAAGCATGTGTGTGCTTGAAGTGTGTGTTCTGTGTCCCTACACTTGATTCCTTTATGGTCTTGGGGAAGATCAATCAATAAATCAAATGTATTTATAAAGCTCTTTTTACACAGCAGTTGTCACAAAGTGCTTATACAGAAACCCAGCCTCAAACCCCAAACAGCAAGCAATGCAGATGTAGAAGCACAGTGGCTAGGAGGAAACCTTGAGAGGAGCCAGGCTCTGAGGCGTGGCCAGTCCTCATCTGGCTGTGCCAGATCTCAATTGTATACTCACGTCCTCTCTTCTCTCTCCTTGGAGGAGAAGGTCATTGTATGGTAACACATACAGGGTGTAAACCCTCCACATACATACATACATACATACATACATACATACATACATACATACATACATACATACATACATACATACATACATACATACATACATACATACATATACACATACACACAATTCCACTGTGTTTTTACACATGTGGCGCATCCAGGTCATACAGCTTTATTACCAGAATAGGATTCCCTCCCACCTCTCTCACACACACATTTGTTTTACTATCCTTGAGGGGACCAAACAATTGATTCCCATTCAAAATTCTATTTTCCCTAACTCTTAACCCCTAACTCCTAACCCTTAACCTAACCCCTAAATCTAACCCTAATTGTAGCCCTAAACCTAACCCCTAAATCTAACCCTAATTGTAGCCCTAAACCTAACCCCTAAGCCTAATACTTTTAAAATACACTCTTCTTTTCCTTCCTTCCTTCCTTCCTTCCTGTCTTCCTTGAAGTACGTCACAGATCTGACGTGACTTAATAGGTGAAAGCCATGTGGCTAGCGCTAATCTCTGATGTCACTAATTATAAATGCTGGCTCAAGGAAAGAAAGCAACTTGTTGTCTGTTTGGCCCACTCCTGAAATCATCACTGCAATCTAGTAACCACATTATCTTATGTTATGGCCAGTTGAGATCTATTCAATCTAGGAACCACATTATCTTATGTTATGGCCAGTTGAGATCTATTCAATCTAGGAACCACATTATCTTATGTTATGGCCAGTTGAGATCTATTCAATCTAGGAACCACATTATCTTATGTTATGGCCAGTTGAGATCTATTCAATCTAGGAACCACATTATCTTATGTTATGGCCAGTTGAGATCTATTCAATCTAGGAACCACATTATCTTATGTTATGGCCAGTTGAGATCTGTTCACATTAGTCTCCCTTTATGCGTATTTGCTATTCCATACTAGTTATCCTGCAGTTTAAATCCCATCTTCCTAAATTAGCTCCATGGTTTGAATTGTGTACACACATAAAGACTCATTATTATCCAAAATGCACCTGCAGAAACAAACATCTGTGCATTATGGGTAAACACTATCTAATGTTGTGCTTCCCCGTGGCTGTGACAAACACCCCAATGAATGAGGGATTAGACAGCTTAGATTAAACGAGAAAATAAAGAAAGGATTTAGGTATTTGTAATTACTGTGTGAGTCACTTAGCTGGAAGTGTTGATTTCACATCCGTCATCTGTTGGACATGTTAGACGCCTGGTTAATACCTGTGCTGTGGATAATGCCGTTGTGTCACGACTGTGTTTCCCCCTCACTGAATCGTGTGTGTGTGTGTGTGGGGACTGTGGAGAACACTTGCGGAAAAAGAAATGAATGATTGAGAGAGGTAGAACAAAGACAGAGAAAGGGGGAAGAGGTCAGAGACTTGAGAGTTGGTTGGTATGGCAACGCTAAGAGGAGGAAGTTGACTGTGCGGTTCCGGCAGCCTTGGTAGTGTGTGTCCACAGTCCCCCAACTTGTACAGAAACACCTTCTGATATGTTAATATATGAAATCCTCAAAGGGGCTTTCTCCAGTCATTCCTAGGGATTTCCCAGTTGTGTGTTTCTGAATGACTCCTTGGGCACACTTCCAATTCCCATCAGCCCCATCACCCTGAATTGCTTGCCTTAGAAAGGCTTTGAGAACCAGCAATTGCTTATTCCCGTTATCGCATGCAGTAGTCATTAAATATGGATGAGTACACATCACACACACACCCACCCACGTATGCTTCATTCATTCGTACATACACACAGTACATACGCACATACACACACTTACACACACACAGTACATACGCACATATATATACACACACATGCGGTTTTGTGTTTTTCTACCCTCCCTCCCCCTGTGCTATCTTAGCTTTATAACCAAAGCCTGGATGTGTATTATGTCAATGGGGGAAGTTGTCTCAGTGCTATCTCAAATCAAACTTTATTTGTCACATGCGCCGAATACAACAAGTGTAGACTTTACCGTGAAATACTTACTTACAAGCCCTTAACCAACAGTGTAGTTGGTGTAGTAGAGCCAGGATTGTAATGATATACCCAGACCTCAGGGCTCAGACTGTCATCAAGCCAACTGAATACAGAGTAGGAGAGACAAGGGCAGAAAATATTTACCAAGTAGACTAAAGTAAAAAAGAATCATAAAAAGTAACACAATAACGAGTCTATATACAGGTGGTACCAGTACCGAGTCAGTGTGCAGGGGTACAGGCTAGTTGAGGTAATCTGTACATGTAGGTGGGGGTGAAGTGACTATGCATAGATAATAAACAGTGAGTAGCAGCAGTGTACAAAAGGGGGGGGTCAATGTAAATTGTCTGGTGGCCATTTTATTAATTGTTCAGCGGTCTTATGGCTTGGAGGTAGAAGCTATTAAGGAGCTTTTTGGTCCTAGACTTGATGCTCCGGTACCGCTTGCTGTGCAGTAGCAGAGAAAACAGTCTATAATTTGGGTGACTGGATTCTCTGACAATTTTTTGTGCCTTCCTCTGACACCGCCTATTATATAGGTCCTGGATGGCAGGAAGTTTGGCCCCAGTGATGTACTGGGCCGTTCACACTACCCTCTGTAGTGCCTACGGTCAGATGCCGAGCAGTTGCCATACCAGGCGGTGATGCAACCAGTCAGGATGCTCTCGATGGTGCAGCTGTAGAACTTTTTGAGGATCTGGGGACCCATGCCAAATATTTTCAGTCTCCTGAGGGGGAAAAGGTGTTGTCGTGCCCTCTTCACGACTGTCTTGGTGTGTTTGGACCATGATAGTTTGTTGGTGATGTGGACACCAAGGATCTTGAAACTCTTGACCCGCTCCACTACAGCCCCATCGATGTTAATGGGAGCCTGTTCGGCCCTCCTTTTCCTGTAGTCCACGATCAGCTCCTTTGTCTTGCTCACGTTGAGGGAGAGGTTGTTGTCCTGGCACCACACTGCCAGGTCTCTGACCACCTCCCTATAGGCCGTCTCTCCTCCCTATAGGCCGTTTCATCTGAAGCTGTCTCAGTGCTATCTGAAGCTGGCTGATATCTGTTCAGCCTTGCTTGTTTATAGTTTGTTTATCAGTGGGACAATATTGAGACCCGATGATGACCCAATGATGTTCAGAATACCAAGAGAATACACCGTGTAATGGATGTTTGTGTGGAGAAATAAGCATGGAATTGATTCTCCTGCTGTGCGTTGATGATAATGATATCATGTGTGGTATCATCACTGTTCATGTGTTGAGCCCTGAAGGGATTCAGCTAGGAATAGACCACTGGAATGCTAATATAATACAATGCAGTGGAGGCTGCTGAGGGGAGGACGGCTCATAATATTGGCTGGAGTGGAGTCAATGGAATGGTATCAAACACGTAGTCTCCATGTCTTTGATACCATTGCATTGACTCCATTCCAGACATTATTATGAGCCGTCCTCCCCTCAGCAGCGTCCACTGATGTAATGTAGCCTCTATCTCAGCCCTACAGTATAGAGAAAGGGTTGTGGTGTCTTCATAGTCTACAGTGGCTTCGTCTCCCCTTCAGTTGCACTGAGTTGAAGGGACTGGACTGGTGAATGAACTTTTGTGGTAGAGGGTCACCATATGGTTGTCACCTGTGCTGTGTTCTCAGAACTGCCCAGGTGAAGGAGAGGGGGGGAGGAAGCCACTCTGACTATTGAGATGCGGCCCTTGTCTCTCCTGCTCTGTATTCATTTGGCTTGATGACAGTCTGAGCCCTGAGGCCTGGGTATATCATTACAATCCTGGATCTCCTTTCCCTCCCAGTCACGACCTTATCAACAGAGAGGAAATTCAATCAAATAAACCCTGTGCTCAATGTAATGGACCGACATGTGAGTCTTTAAGGGGGCTTTGTAATTACTCACAGCGGGTTGAGTCACCGATGTCAACATTATGCATATCTGTTTTTTTTGTGTGTTTTTAAAAATATATATATATCTGGGCTCGGCCGGTGCTGTCTGATTGACGGTCTGCGGGAGCGTTTGCTTAGGCCTGTGAGGATGAGGAATGGGTTTCTGCTGCAGTATTGATTTAGGCGTCCACAGCCGACTGCTTGTCTTTCCCAGCTCCCAGGCAAGCCATGAATAACACTACTGCCCTTGATGGTTTGTCGCTGTAGTGAGACGGAGAGGGAACCACTCACATTTCTCTTTATCAGACTGACATGTAGCCAATGTTCCTTTGAGCTCGACTCCATTAATTTTCATCTTGTTTTATGAGATTCATCTGGAAGGTACAGTTTATCTAGTAACGTAGACCAAATTTATAAACACCTTTTTATTTATGCCATGAATATTAGAAATGACCGTATCAATGTACAGAGTAGAAGTGGTATAGGAGATCACTAAGTTAATGTGCAGTGTGCATACTGTGCAGTAAGAAAGTAGCTAAGGATAAAGACTGTATGTCATGTACAGTGAGTTGTAAGAAACAGGACCGTTGACCATGTGGGTGTAATCATTACCGCAAACAAGTTTCTATTGGACACATTCAGGTAGGTCCCTCCCTGTTTTTGTTCTGTTTGGTTCCTAGTGAATACACCCCATGACTCGGTGAAACCTGACACCTGCTGCAGGCTGTAGTGATTCAGAAGCCCCTAGGCTCCCCCTCTCTCAATACCTACAGACCCTGAGGTGGTTTATCACCAACTCCTGAGAGAGACCCTGAGGTGGTTTATCACCAACTCCTGAGAGAGACCCTGAGGTGGTTTATCACCAACTCCTGAGAGAGACCCTGAGGTGGTTAATCACCAACTCCTGAGAGAGACCCTGAGGTGGTTTATCACCAACTCCTGAGAGAGACCCTGAGGTGGTTTATCACCAACTCCTGAGAGAGACCCTGAGGTGGTTAATCACCAACTCCTGAGAGAGACCCTGAGGTGGTTTATCACCAACTCCTGAGAGAGACCCTGAGGTGGTTTATCACCAACTCCTGAGAGAGACCCTGAGGTGGTTTATCACCAACTCCTGAGAGAGAAACCTGAGGTGGTTTATCACCAACTCCTGAGAGAGAAACCTGAGGTGGTTTATCACCAACTCCTGAGAGAGAAACCTGAGGTGGTTTATCACCAACTCCTGAGAGAGAAACTGAGGTGGTTTATCACCAACTCCTGAGAGAGAAACTGAGGTGGTTTATCACCAACTCCTGAGAGAGAAACCTGAGGTGGTTTATCACCAACTCCTGAGAGAGAAACCTGAGGTGGTTTATCACCAACTCCTGAGAGAGACCCTGAGGTGGTTTATCACCAACTCCTGAGAGAGACCCTGAGGTGGTTTATCACCAACTCCTGAGAGAGAAACCTGAGGTGGTTTATCACCAACTCCTGAGAGAGACCCTGAGGTGGTTTATCACCAACTCCTGAGAGAGACCCTGAGGTGGTTTATCACCAACTCCTGAGAGAGACCCTGAGAATGAACTGCCATACAGTTACAGATACAGTTCCTCTGTTCCTTTTCTCTGCTTTCAGAATGTAATTAATAGCCTCTCTATATTTCCTTGTTTTCCCTCCTGGAGCTGTACATTATAGCACCATAACTACAGCCCACCACATACTACCACCGTATATGAAGCTGTCAGTAACAATCAGGTTCTTGTTATATTTCGCCTGCCGCTACTCTTCCCTCAAGCGACGTTAGCGACTGCAGCTAGCTACGTTGCCTCGGCTTTACATATTCTCTCCCAGATTTACATATTTGAACCGTGGTGTAGTGTTCATGTGCCGTTAAACCGCCACAGAGCAGTTTCACCTTCTACTGTAGCAGATTAAAAGTACTTAGTACAAATGGTGATTCAAAGTGGTGCCGTTGACCTGGGGCTCTGCACTCGTTTGACTTTGTGTGTTCAAGCAGTTCATCCTGTCAGTTTGTCATGACCGTGTAGTCTGGGTGAGGGCTTCTAATAGCCTGGAATCCAAACTGATAGGTTCTGTTTGTTGTTACTAGGTGTTACTAGGTGAAACAGAATTCTAGGCTGGGGTTGTAATGGCCCACCATTGATGTCGTGGATCTTTGTGACTGTGTTAGGGTAAGGTAGGGGATTTCTCCCTTGGCATAGACACCAGTAGTCCAGACCATACTGACACAGAGAGGACTGGTGATGGATTCACCTACCAGAGAGGCCATTACTGCCTCCACAACCACTTGAGACTGAGATGCTGGATGGTGTGTGTATATGTCTACACACACACACACACACACACACACACACACACACACACACACACACACACACACACACACACACACACACACACACACACACACACACACACACACACACACACTCTCCAAAGACTCATATAACCTGAGTTCTTTCACCTGAGAGAGACATAGCTCCAGAACCATGTATTATCTGGACAATGTAAGCTTTGATCAGGTTCCAGATGTTATAGGACTTCATAACCCTCTGGAGACATCATGGTCTTTCTACATCCCCAGTGTCACAGTACAATCCTCTATTCTTATGTGTCCAGCAACAGTTTGATGTTTTACAATCCTATTCAGTCAATACAGTTCAGTTGTACCGAATCTGTTTTAGTCTGCCTTGTAGTGTCTGTCTGTTTGTAATGAGAGAATGAAGTGTGCTACAAGGGCAAATATATTATAGCCTTGATTTTGTTTGTATAGTAATTCAACACATTTATAAAAAATAATATGTTGTTTTGCTGTCTTCCATTTAGATAAATCATGATTGGTTTATTATTTTTGACATGTCGCTGAGGATGTACCTTTACTTCTTGTTGGAGCTCAGGCTGAATGTATTTAGACGGGGCAATCAGAAGCGCTCTGACAGGGAGCTAGTGAGTTATAGGAGAGGCTTTTCACATATTTTTAGGATGAATGGGCCTCTCATGGATCCAAGGATTAGGACACACACATACGTCACTAAAGACGATCTTAAGCTGTAAGAAATGTCTGTGTCAAAAGAATTGGTTTTGAATGCCAAGTTACATCAAAACAGACAGAGAGCATTTACTGTTAATTCAAACATATCATTGAGAGATCAACCAGATGGTGACAGAATTAGGCTACGTATTGTGAGATTGTATAGACACATTTATAGAAAAGCATTTTTCCCAGCAGAGTACTAATGCCAAGGATCTTATGATATTCATACCAACAAGATGGTGGATGCTACTATCTACACTCTGTCCAGTATGCCACGCCTGAAGCCCCCGAGTCATAAGCCGAATCACCACTGACAAGCTGTTAGCCACTGTGTTAACACCCTAATCACATCCTCACAACATTATAATAACATTAGACAACCCCTCAAGGACAATCCATCTCCCTGTGTGGTGTCATGTCGGAGGAAGTCAAGGCCATCTACAGTCAAATCACTCTCATTATTCCATGTCATTATCCCTCTCATTCCTTTTCCCCTTTGAAATGGAGATTCCGGCGCAGGCTGGGGCTCAGGCTCGTGATGCATTGTTGGCATGACGACGATGCTGGAAAAAAGAAGGGGTGAGTCACTGGTCGTCGTGGCAGCAGCAGTAGTGTGGAGGATGGAGCCTCTGCACTCCGAGTCGTGACAAATTTCTCTCCTTGTCTTGTCTCGCTCTCTCTCTTTCTCGCTCTCTTTCTCCACCCTCGTGTCTCTCTCTCTCTCTCCACCCTCGTGATGAGAGGCTTTCTAACCAGGATGAAAGCCTTGGACCCTCCTCACTAAATCCGGCGCTGGCAGAATAGTCGTCGCCCAGAGCCG
Organism: Salvelinus namaycush; assembly: GCF_016432855.1. Lineage (NCBI taxonomy): Eukaryota > Metazoa > Chordata > Actinopteri > Salmoniformes > Salmonidae > Salvelinus > Salvelinus namaycush. The sequence continues at coordinate 15,590,998 of NC_052348.1, read as the reverse complement.
TTCATTTACATAACTCCCAAGGGCCCTTCTGGGACTGAGACGCCGTATGAGAGAGAGAGAGAGAGAGAGAGGGAGAGATGCCTACTGCCATGTAGCTGTTGAGAGAGGAGGAGAAAAGCGAGGAAGTTGGAGAGAAAATGACAGGTAGTGGGTGTAGAGAAGTCGAGAAAGGCAGGGAGTAGATTGTTCTGTTATTCACACATTTAGCTAAAATTTCTCCTTGAACGGTGACTGAATGGGAGAGGACATGTTCTAATGACATGTGTGGCTGTGGAATGACAATACCTCCATTTTCATTCTCTTCATGTACAGTGGCAAGAAAAAGTATGTGAACCCTTTGTAATTACCTGGATTTCTGCATAAATTGGTCATAACATTTGATCTGATCTTCATCTAAGTCACAACAATAGACACAGTCTGTTTACACTAATAATGCACAAACATTTATGCGTTTTCATGTCTTTATTGAACACAACGTGTAAACATTCACAGTGCAGGGTGGGAAAAGTATGTGAACCCTTGGATTTAATAACTGGTTGACCCTCCTTTGGCAGCAATAGCCTCAACCAAATGTTTTCTGTCGTTTTCTGCACAATGGTCAGGAGGTGTTTTGGACCATTTCGTCTTTACAAAACTGTTTCAGTTCAGAAATATTCTTGAGATGTTTGGTGTGAACTGCTCTCTTGAGGTCATGCCACAGCATCTCAATCTGGTTGAGGTCAGGACTCTGACTGGGCCACTCCAGAAAGACAGATAGCCTTACATTCTCCTGCAAAATGACTTGATAAACTTGGGAATTCATTTTTCTGTCGACGATAGCAAGCTGTCCAGGCCCTGAGGCAGCAAAGCAGCCCCAAACCATGATGCTCCCTCCACCATACTTTACAGTTGGGATGAGGTTTTGATGTTGGTGTGCTGGGCCTTTTTTTTCACCCAAAGTGTTGTGTGTTCCTTCCAAACAACTCAACTTAGTTTCATCTGTCCACAGAATATTTTGTCAGTACCGCTGTGGAACATCCAGGAGCTCTTTTGCGAACTTCAGCAGTGGCTTTTTCCTGATGTCCTCCCATGAACACCATTCTTGTTTAGTGTTTTACCTATTGTGACTCGTCAACAGAGATGTTAGCATGTTCTAGAGATTTCTGTAAGTCTTTAGCTGACACTCTATGATTCTTCTTAACCTCATTGAGCATTCTGCGCTGTGCTCTTGCAGTCATCTTTGCAGGACGACCACTCCTAGGGAGAGTAGCAACAGTGCTGAACTTTCTCCATTTATAGACAATTTGTCTACCCATGGACTAATGAACATCAAGGATTTTATAGATACTTTTGTAACCCTTTCCAGCTTTATGCAAGTTAACCATTCTTAATCTTAGGTCTTCTGAGATCTCTTTTGTTTGAGGCATGGTAAGGCAATGCTTCTTGTGAATAGTAAACTCACATTTTGTGAGTTTTTTTATGGGGCAGGGCATCTCTAAACATCATCTCCAATCTCGTCTCATTGATTGGACTCCAGGTTAGCTGACTCCTGACTCCAATTAGCTTTTGGAGAAGTCATTAGCCTAGGGGTTCACATACTTTTTCCAACCTACACTGTGAATGTTTAAAGGATGTATTCAATATAGACAACACAAATACAATAATTTGTGTGTTATTAGTTTAAGCACACTGTGTTTGTCTATTGTTGTGACTTTTGTAAAATTGTATGACCAATTTATGCAGAAATCCAGGTAATCCCAAAGGGTTCACATACTTTTTCTTGCCACTGTAGATATCTATATACAGCCTGTTGTTACAGACAATGTCCTTTATTTAGACAGTTCAGTTAGTAAGACCTGGTTATGAGCAAAATGACATTGAGGAAAGGTGTCGTGATAATTTATCGTCATCTGTTTATCAGATGGGTGTAATTAGTTTTTATGTCAATTTGATCAATTCATTTTATTATGAATATGTTGCTAGCTGATTGAATGACACGAGTACAGCAATGATAGACAGTGTTAATGTGTTGTTGCATGCCAGGGTAGTGTCCTCCACTGTTAATCACGTGATCAAGTTTATGGTTAGTCCACTGTTAGTAAGGTAAGTAATACCACAGTAGTCAGTGTACACTCATAGTAGATACCGTGTTTATTGTGCAGGAAGGTCAGGCAATGACCCCAGAGGAATGAGGTCGAAGTTATCGTGTGATTTCTCTCAAAGCATCATGGGTTATGTGCTGCGCCACGAGTGATATGTATGCAGGATTAGAATTCTCTCTCTTTCTCTCTCTGATGGGGGGATGAGAATGAAGGTAGTTGTTCTTTTTACAGCTGGATTCCCCCTCTAGATTACACACACACACGCACACGCACACACACACACACACACACACACACACACACACACACACACACACACACACACACACACACACAATCAAATCAAACAGTTTTCGCAGATGTCATAGCGGGTGCAGCGATGTGCTTCTGTTACCAGCTCTTAACAGTGCAGCAGAAATGTCAAACAAGTACACAAATACTAGTCCAAAGCATGAAATCACAAATGTAGTTAGAAGGAATCCATCTCACTCGCATAACTCACCTTAACATGCACACAACATAGACATTCTCAGTCTGTGTACTGTCATCACTCACGCACATTTGCACACTTATGAGTACAAAAGCACAATCTCTTTTGTACTCAAAAACACACACACACACAGCGCCAGCTGGTGCTCTTCCCCTCCCCTGTCTCTCCAGCGGCACATGGATGGGGAGGAATGGACACATCTCGCCTAGCGCGCCGACTCATCCTCCCACTGTTACATAAGAGCCATGCAAAGGCTTACAGATCAGATTAGAGCAGCCAGGGGCCCTATACACAACACAACACACACACACATGGGTTGGTGACGCAGCACAGCCTGCCAAGGCCTGGGGCCCAGACATGGGTTTGGACATGAGGGTTGACCTCTGTGGATGCTCCATTCAACATTATGTATGGAGTCTCTCTCACTCAGATCTATAGAAAGACTGATGCTACACTCCTGTGCTGGAAGGCATTGCTTTACCGAGAGGTAAATCAAGGTTTGTCTTGATTAGGGATTTAGACTCTAGTGACTGAAGACTTGTTTTTGTAGGCTGACTTAAATGACACCCTGTTCCCTATATAGTGTACTACTTTTGACCTGGACCCTATGTTCCCTGGTCAACAGTACTACACCATATATGGTGCCATTTAGGATGCAGCCTTAGATGATGTCATCCATTGGGTGGGAGGCTTTCAATGCCGCTGTGTTGTCTCTGTGGTCTTGTCCACGTCACAGGCTTTCAATGCCGCTGTGTTGTCTCTGTGGTCTTGTCCACGTCACAGGCTTTCAATGCCGCTGTGTTGTCTCTGTGGTCTTGTCCACGTCACAGGCTTTCAATGCCGCTGTGTTGTCTCTGTGGTCTTGTCCACGTCACAGGCTTTCAATGCCGCTGTGTTGTCTCTGTGGTCTTGTCCACGTCACAGGCTTTCAATGCCGCTGTGTTGTCTCTGTGGTCTTGTCCACGTCACAGGCTTTCAATGTCGCTGTGTTGTCTCTGTGGTCTTGTCCACGTCACAGGCTTTCAATGCCGCTGGGTTGTCTCTGTGGTCTTGTCCACGTCACAGGCTTTCAATGCCGCTGGGTTGTCTCTGTGGTCTTGTCCACGTCACAGGCTTTCAATGCCGCTGTGTTGTCTCTGTGGTCTTGTCCACGTCACAGGCTTTCAATGCCGCTGTGTTGTCTCTGTGGTCTTGTCCACGTCACAGGCTTTCAATGCCGCTGTGTTGTCTCTGTGGTCTTGTACACGTCACAGGCTTTCAATGCCGCTGTGTTGTCTCTGTGGTCTTGTCCACGTCACAGGCTTTCAATGTCGCTGTGTTGTCTCTGTGGTCTTGTCCACGTCACAGGCTTTCAATGCCGCTGGGTTGTCTCTGTGGTCTTGTCCACGTCACAGGCTTTCAATGCCGCTGTGTTGTCTCTGTGGTCTTGTCCACGTCACAGGCTTTCAATGCCGCTGTGTTGTCTCTGTGGTCTTGTCCACGTCACAGGCTTTACATGCCGCTGTGTTGTCTCTGTGGTCTTGTCCACGTCACAGGCTTTACATGCCGCTGTGTTGTCTCTGTGGTCTTGTCCACGTCACAGGCTTTCAATGCCGCTGTGTTGTCTCTGTGGTCTTGTCCACGTCACAGGCTTTCAATGCCGCTGTGTTGTCTCTGTGGTCTTGTCCACGTCACAGGCTTTCAATGCCGCTGTGTTGTCTCTGTGGTCTTGTCCACGTCACAGGCTTTCAATGTCGCTGTGTTGTCTCTGTGGTCTTGTCCACGTCACAGGCTTTCAATGCCGCTGTGTTGTCTCTGTGGTCTTGTCCACGTCACAGGCTTTCAATGTCGCTGTGTTGTCTCTGTGGTCTTGTCCACGTCACAGGCTTTCAATGCCGCTGTGTTGTCTCTGTGGTCTTGTCCACGTCACAGGCTTTCAATGCCGCTGTGTTGTCTCTGTGGTCTTGTCCACGTCACAGGCTTTCAATGTCGCTGTGTTGTCTCTGTGGTCTTGTCCACGTCACAGGCTTTCAATGTCGCTGTGTTGTCTCTGTGGTCTTGTCCACGTCACAGGCTTTCAATGCCGCTGTGTTGTCTCTGTGGTCTTGTCCACGTCACAGGCTTTCAATGCCGCTGTGTTGTCTCTGCTGCTATTGAAATCATTACTACTGTAAAGCGGAAGAGTGGGCCGACCACCACCCATGTGCAGTCCTAAATGTAGCACTTCAGGATTTGAGGATCACCACAATCATGATTTTCCTGGAGTGAGAGCGTCTGTGGTCGAAACGAAGGAAAGACAATGAGGGTATAGATTTGTTTTTCCGCTGCATTGAAATTGCATTAAAATCAGTTCTTGTTTAAATTGTAAATGCTTGTCTCGTTCTCTCGATTCAGCATATATCTGTGTTAGTAGATTCTTGACACGTGTCTAAGTGTGCATCCAAACTGACACCCTATTCCCTTCTATAGTGCACTACTTTTGACCAGAGCCCATAGGGAATAGGGTGCCATTTGGGACGCAAACTAAATTAATGTACTTTGGTTTCTGCTGAGTCACAGTGCAGTCCGGTCCAGCAGAGAGGAGAGCTGCATCGTAGCATGAGAAGAGAGCTGCCTGCTCTCCCCACCAAAGTGTTGATGAGGACACACAGACGCCCAAGGACTTTGTGAGGGAGAAGGAGATAGCGAGAGGGAGGGAGAGAAGGGAGTAAGTGAGAGTGGAGTCGGAGAAAGAGGGAGAGGGACAGAGACAGTGGGGGGGAGAGGGACTGGGAGAGGTGAAGGAAGAGGGAGGGAGGGAGGGAGGGAGGGAGGGAGGGAGGGAGGGAGGGAGGGAGGGAGGGAGGGAGGGAGGGAGGGAGGGAGGGAGGGAGGGAAAGAACTCTTCTGGGCATTGTTACGCAAGTATTTTCCTAACCACAACATTTGGCAAAGTCACATACCCCTCTCGCACACCATCTCCCCATCCACCCTCCCTCTCAACCGTCTGGACAGAGAGCGAGAGACTGAGGGAGAGAGCGAGAGTGGGGTAGAGAGGGACTGGGAGAGACTGAGGGAGAGAGGGAGGAAGAAAGATGGAAATATTTTGAAGCTTATGCTGCTCGACAGTGGAATGAAAGAGTAGTCAGAGGACGGAAGGAATAACCTCCTACTCCATGATTGCACATCGGGAGATCCCCTGCCCCCTCTATTCTCCCCCACAGAGGAAGGAGGGATGAAAAGGAGCGGTAAATCTGAGAGGAAGTGTCAGTTAGGTCTGTGTCCAGCCCAGCTGCTGGCCGGGACGCTCCAGTCTCTTTATAACCTCCTAATCTGGCCTACTGTAGTTTTTAATCCCTGCCCACTGACAGACGTATTTAAAGCAGGGGCCTCAATGTGCCCAGGCCGGATTAGAACCAGGGAGGAGAGGATCTATTGGGATGGAGGGAGGGAGGAAGAAGAGGAGAGGGGGAGGGAGGGTGGAGCAGCAGCAGGGGCCTCTCCACGTGTGGCTCACAAGGGGGCTCCATGTGACGCTGCCGGCCCCGATGCTACCTAGCGCTAAAGCTAACGTTGTATAGCACAGTAACACCCACTAATGATGCGTAGCGTGTTATTTTGGAACACTGCTGAGAGGACAGAGGGGATGGATGGATGGCTAGAGGGAGATTGGGTACAGTGGGGCTATCTTTGAGGATTGTCATTGATCCATGTCACCCTGCCCAGAGATTTACACCAATGGGGAGAGAGAGAGAGCGGAAAGAGAGGATAGGAGGTTATTTCAGGCCGAACTGCTTCCCAGACCACGAGCCAAAGTAATTACACCACATATTCCAATTAGATAATAGAACACACACACCATATCCTACATTCAGTGATATAACTACACATCTTCATACTGTCCATACATGTGGAATGTACATGGGTAGGTTTGTGTCTAATGGTTAAAGTTAGAATTGGGAGTAGGGAATCTGATCCTAGATCTGTGGTTAAGGGTAGCTTCCACCACTGCTGTTGGATTGACTGGTAGTGTGAGAGCACACACCAAGCATCCTCTCTTAGATCTTACTGTGTATGAGGATTTCATCAAGGACATTTGTCTCTCTTCACACCTATTGAAGGACTTATAGGCAGGACACTGGGCCTGAAGGAAAGCCTTGAGCTTAACACTCTCACATCATGGTCAATGGTGGCCAGGCCTGCAGCCTTTCTAGTAATCTGACTGGCTGGATGGGTATTTATAGAGGAGGACGTGCTGGAGCGCTGCGGAAGGGAGTCTCAGTGGACACACAGTAGAATGAATTGGCTGAGTGCTCTCTCTGTCTCTCTGTCTCTCTGTCTCTCTGTCTCTCTGTCTCTCTGTCTCTCTGTCTCTCTGTCTCCCTGTCTCCCTGTCTCTCTGTCTCTCTGTCTCTCTGTCTCCCTGTCTCCCTGTCTCCCTGTCTCCCTGTCTCCCTGTCTCTCTGCCTCTCTATCTCTCTGTCTCTCTGCCTCTCTCTCTCGTCTGTTATTTAATTCACACAGTGGAACAATTGAGCTTGATCCACTCTGGAGAGGTTAACAGTTGTTTTGGTTTCTTTGGGTGTTAACAATAATCATAATCATATGTTTAATTTATATAGCGCTTTTCATTACATGAAAGGTCTCAAAGACGCTTTTAAAACAGAACAAAGGATCTTCCGGGCCTATTGTATCTATCAGTATAGTTTTAAATGAGAGCGCATCATTTCTGGGAGAAAGACACAACCGTGTTAGATTAACATCTGGCCCTGAGCTTTGTTGAACAAAACACTCTTGTGGAAACGACTAAATGGGATTTTGTTGTTGGAATGTTGTTTCACCTTGAGAAGAAAGCGAGGGTGATGTAGGGAAAAAAGACAGAGGGTGTTGATGCCTGAAGGAAAGGTTAGGTCCCTCCCTCCCTCACTCTGTCACCCATTGGAGCGGGTGACAGTTATAAAGGTCACAGGAGGGGGCATGCGATGTCACCACTCTGTGGGCTAATTACTATCGACTGTTTTGAGCCTCCGAGGCGTTTCGTTTTTTGGGGGGGAAATGAGTCCCTCTAACCTCTGGTAGACTAATGGTGCTTTCTGATGCTGACATTCAGGTAAAAACTCTTTAATTGTTTAGGTTATAAGCGCTTGTTGTATATAACCATCATTCATATTGTTTTTTTCAACCTTTTTTTAAACCAGGTAAGTCAGTGAGATTGACTTCTCTTTTTCAAGTTAAGAAAAGCAGCAATTCATATGAACGAATCATAATAATAATTATACTTCATTCATAACCATTCCTTCAACCATCATTTATTAACTACGAAGAACCCAAAGCCCAGAATGGAGCTTCAACTAAAAATCCCTGCTAGAAAAACAACCTCCCTGCCTTTCACCACCTGAGCGCACAATCAGATGAAATGGAGTGTTGAGGAGAAAGTGGTTTTACTTGTTAGTGACGGGTGATGTATTGATATGGGTTTGTCCCTGAGCTTTCAGTGATTACATTACTGTGGGTGCTCACTCATGTGTTACAGTGCAGCTGTCCAGGATCTACAGCAGTGAGTGACTTTGAGAACAATACAATATATCCCCAACAGCATAGTAGGGCCTACACTACCCAGTACCATATTCATCAACTGCAATCTGGAATCAAATCCATTTCATTCATGTAGGTGAATCAAGTGAATGAAAAATTCTCCTTTCTCCATCTGCAGCTGATGTTAAAGAATTGGACCGGTGTAAATAATTTCCCAGCAGCACCCATTCCTAAGTGGCGTCTACCGTGCCTGTGTTGTCAGATCAATACAGGTGAGGGAGAGGAAGCCACTTTAGACTATTGAGATGCACCCCTAAGGGCTGGTTTCCCGGACACACATTAAACCTTGACTAAAAAGCATATTCAATGGAAACTCTCAATTGAAATATTGTAGCTTTTTAGTCTAGGACTAGGCTTAATCGGTGTCTGAGAATCTGGACACTAATCTAATTAAGCATCAGATGTCACTGCCCTGGTCAGAAGGTTAACAAGGTCATGCCAGTCTGTTTGACCCACAGTGATGATGTAACACGAATGAGGAGGATTTATCAGGTGACATATGAGCCGAGGTGTCCTCCATTGAACCAAACATACTTGACTTGGCAGAGTTTCTATAAATATCGGGGTAAATCCTAACTTGTTCTTTCACTTAGTCAAGCATTGAGATCAATGGGCGACTAAGTTTTTTTTTAAATGTACTGAAGAGGATGTTAGGATTCACCCCCCAGGTGAATATTATGAATATTGTGCGTCTTGGCATTGTTGTTCTCAACGGAGTGCCAGAGATTCCTGTGAAAGCTATCCTACAGTATGTCATGCTGCTATGCCCTGGGGTCCTGTGCGTCAATTGTGTGTACTTTTACCTATTCTGTGTGCTCACTGTGTGAAGTCCTATCCACAACACTGCAGTCACTAGTGACGTCACTGCTTGCACCTCCACGTAACTGCTTCAAGGCCACTATTCGCATAACTGACAGCATTAAGTCATTGGCTCTCGTGTTCATTTCAGGCTTTTTTTCACATTTACTGTCATGATTTTGTCCAGGGGGTAGAACTGAATGCAGCTGGCCTATCTAAGGGGAAATCAATGTCAAAATTGGCTCTATTGTAAAAATTCATGGAATGAAGTGGAGCTCGTCGACGCAGATTTTAAAAATCAGATTTTAAGTCTACCTCTAACCTTAACACATTGCTAACCCTAAATTAAGACTAAAAAGCATTTCTTGTTTTTTCATTTCCTGGTGTTCTTACTGTATGTCGCCCACCCCAACATGCCCTCTCGTTTCCTCTAATTCTCTGTTCCTCTATTTTCTCTGTTCTCCATCTCTGGATCTCTTTTTGTACTGCTAACACTACCTATTTTTGTTTTGTCTCCCTCTTTCTCCTTTCTCTCTAATTATCCCCTGTCTTTCTCTTCCTCTCATTCACCTCTGCTCTCAGGGGCACTCCAGCCGTCCCCTCTCCTTGCCAAGTGCTATCTTGGGTCAGGGCCACTTGCACACCATCCTCCATTTTGTCTCTGTTCTGCAGCAGACACTCAATTCTACAGTGTAGATCAGGAAAGTGCTGCAGTGAAGGGGACACAAGCAGACAGTATACACAGCTTCTCCAGCCCACTGACATAGAAACATTACACTCAAAGCAACTCATCCTGTGTCTCCTTAGAGAAGCAATGGGTTCCCATTGGTTCTGCGTGATTTAGTCGCGTTTCATCTAATTAGGTTCTGGCGGCCAGACTTCCTGCTTTGCCGGGCAGAGCCGCTATTGTGCCAGTCACTGTTAGCTAAAGCTATGCTCCATGTCACGTGTCTCCTCTCCCCTGCATCTTATTCAGAAACACTTCATGAGTTGGGTTTGGACACCATCACCATCGCCGTATGCCTATCTCTATTAAACATCTGTCAATGTGTGCTCCCAATGTGCGCTCCCAATGTGCGCTCCCAATGTGCGCTCCCAATGTGCGCTTCACTGATATTTCAATCAACGGGATGTTTCTATCCAGGGGAACATTTGATGATCTGCTTTTTGTGTGTGTGTGTGTGTGTGTGTGTGTGTGTGTGTGTGTGTGTGTGTGTGTGTGTGTGTGTGTGTGTGTGTGTGTGTGTGTGTGTGTGTGTGTGTGTGTGTGTGTGCAGCAGGGGAAGCGATGAAGGCTGCAATGTGCAGTCATGGGTAGTCACAGCACTGGGGTGGCAGACAATCCATACACACACCATAGCTGTATCCCATCTTGTGATACCTCTCAATACGGTACATGATGTAGTTAAGGAGGAATGCATTAAGATACAGAGTTACTTCACCTATTTATAGTCCTGTGGAGAAATGCAAGTGGCATCTCTCTCGCTCTCTTTCTGTCTCTCACTTTCTCTTTCTTTTTTTCACTCTCTGCCGAAAACAACTTTTCTATCTTAAAAGCCCTAACCTCCAATAGATTTGCAAAATCTATGACAAGGGTCGGCCAATGTTGTTCTGACCATGATTGAATTGGTGATGTTCTGGGAATCGTGTTGTAGGATTGTCCTTGTAGTAATGAAATATGAGATTGGTACATGATGTCTGTCTGGCTTGACGCACACACGCAGGCACACACGCAGGCACACACACACACACACACACACACACACACACACACACAAATGCCCTGTTATGGAGGGCTTAATGTTCTGATGCCCGCCCTGTCTGTACCTTGCTCTCAGCCTCCGTGATGTGACACACTGCCGCATATTATCACATATCATTGACCTCCATCTTAGGACTCACAGCGTCACTGGGCTGGCATCACTGTCAGCATTACTGTCCTCTATCCAGAGATGATGATGACACAACCGCACTGCGAAAGAGTCAGAGGCTCTCTCTCTTTCTTTCTCTCTTCCTCCCTCCCTGTCTCTCCTGGGTTTGGCCTTTGATCGTTGTGGATGTGTCTGGTATTCCAGGGAGTAGCAGCGGGAGAGGAAAAGGGAGTGGGGGAAGGAGTGAGGAAGGGAGGGAGATGGGGGAGAGATTTGGGAGCAGGAGACACATAGCCAACGAGCCGAACCAGGCTCCATGTCTCCATGGCAACAACCGGCAACTGTTTCACGGAAGATTTAAAGATTTCTGAGTGACGTTAAGCAGAAACTGATGACAGGAGAAGGTCTTTGCTCTCTTCGTGTGTGTTCTCTGCATAGCAGGAGGAATTTAGTGTTGTTTTCACCATCTCATCATGAGTAGGATAAAGGCTGATTTTTAGAGCCCTTGTGCCTACAATGAATTAGTTCCTTACGTAATACAAGTCATATCACCGTCTCTCTCTAGTAATCTTTCTATCTTGTTAGTCATTTTCCATCTTGTATGATACAATCTCAAAGGAGCACTGCAAATTCCCACTCTCCCTAAACAAGCTTGCTCACAGCAATTGATCCTTCAGTCACAAAATTGACTTCTCCTTAATTCCCTCTCATCTCTCATCCTGCCCTCTGTGAGCTGCTCGTCTGGCCTGGATGTGTCAGATTGTAGGCCTCCTGGGCACCAGGTTACGTCACAGGCTGTGGTTGTGGTGACTGAGTTTATATCACAAAGCCTTGAATAAGACAGCTCCTCTAACCAGATGGCCTTTTTGTGTGTGTGTGTGTGTGTGTGTGTGTGTGTGTGTGTGTGTGTGTGTGTGTGTGTGTGTGTGTGTGTGTGTGTGTGTGTGTGTGTGTGTGTGTGTGTGTGTGTGTGTGTGTGTGTGTGTGTGTGTGTGTGTGTGAGATTGTAAACTGACAAGGTTAATCTGATATGTCTCTCTTTGTGATGTCATCATCTTAATTATAATATGAACAGGGGTCACAACCTTAGTGTTGGTGTACACTGATGACAGAGCAGACATGAGACAGTAACAACATGCAAGACACTGGCTCATATAGACGCAACACAAAACAACAGGAGGGGAATAACCAGGAGGGTAATAACTGTAGCTAGGAGAACGATTTCTGTTCAAATAGTTCAATGTCTGGAGTTTATTCACTGCATGTTTTGAGAGTCTGGCTGATTACAAATATAGCTGAAATTGAAATTAATAAGCTTTTTTCCAGCACTTGAATAAAAAGACTTGATTAATAATTAAATTAGTTGTGAATTGAATTGTACACCCTGGGGATTTTTCCATTTCAGTGTCCAACGTGGAAGCTATATTGACTGAAATAAAAATGAATTTGCCGTATATTCTGGTTTTGGTATCTTTGACATTTGATTCTACCTTTTACATTCACCTATCGTTTTATTTGAGGTGCAAAAAGCTTTTAAATGTTATTAACCTTGACATGTCTTTGTGTCTTCTTGCAGAGAGTGAGCGAGAAGGTTGGGGGAGCAGAGGGGACTAAACATGATGATGACTTCACTGAAATGGAAAAGGCAAGAATTCTCTCTTTCTCTCTAAGAATCCTGTCTTTATTTCTCTAAGAATCCTGTCTTTCTATTTCTCTAAGAATCCTCTCTTTCTATTTCTCTAAGAATCCTCTCTTTCCACTTCTCTAAGAATCCTCTCTTTCTATTTCTCTAAGAATCCTCTCTTTCCACTTCTCTAAGAATCCTCTCTTTCCACCTCTAAGAATCCTCTCTTTCTATTTCTCTAAGAATCCTCTCTTTCCACTTCTCTAAGAATCCTCTCTTTCTATTTCTCTAAGAATCCTCTCTTTCTATTTCTCTAAGAATCCTCTCTTTCCACTTCTCTAAGAATCCTCTCTTTCCACTTCTCTAAGAATCCTCTCTTTCCACTTCTCTAAGAATCCTCTCTTTCTATTTCTCTAAGAATCCTCTCTTTCTATTTCTCTAAGAATCCTCTTTCTATTTCTCTAAGAATCCCCTCGTTCTATTTCTCTAAGAATCCTCTTTCTATTTCTCTAAGAATCCTCTCTTTCTACTTCTCTAAGAATCCTCTCTTTCTACTTCTCTAAGAATCCTCTCTTTCTATTTCTCTAAGAATCCTCTCTTTCTATTTCTCTAAGAATCCTCTCTTTCTACTTCTCTAAGAATCCTCTCTTTCTACTTCTCTAAGAATCCTCTCTTTCTACTTCTCTAAGAATCCTCTTTCTATTTCTCTAAGAATCCCCTCGTTCTATTTCTCTAAGAATCCTCTCTTTCTATTTCTCTAAGAATCCTCTCTTTCTATTTCTCTAAGAATCCTCTCTTTCTATTTCTCTAAGAATCCTCTCTTTCTATTTATCTAAGAATCCTCTCTTTCTATTTCTCTAAGAATCCTCTCGTTCTTCTTCTTCAATATTACAATGTTGTGATGAATGAGCCCATTCTCCCAAGCCTTGTTCATTTGTGTTAGAAACGATATCCTCACCACTCCATTTTCTATTCACTCCAAGGGGTTATCCCATAGTCCTATTGTATTACATTGTGCTGTGCACTGCACATGGACTTTTTTTTCCATAAAAGAGAGAAGTTTTTCTCAATTTAAATGCCTTGGAAAAATTCTTATGAAATTGCTTCTAGAAAGTGGGAAAATAGTGTGCGTGCATTGTGATTGGGGAGAGACCAAGCCATCATTCTGTAGTGTAGTCTCTTATTCTAGACAGCTGGGGAGGCTGAGTGGTGTATAGCACAGCCATGTATTTAAATATAGGGCTCTGGTCTATAGTAGTGTGAGGTCTGTGTTGAAGAAGGCAGAGAACTGGCATATCTGACCAGCATCAAGTGGGAACACAAAAGCAGTCTTCACCAGCTGTCAGCTTTGCATGTTGTCTCTCCCTCCACCTCCACACTCCAGAGTAAAGCCCCTTCATGTTCTGTCCAGGCATGTTGTCTCTCCCTCCACCACCACACTACAGAGTAAAGCCCCTTCATGTTCTGTCCAGGCATGTTGTCTCCACCACCACACTCCAGAGTAAAGCCCCTTCATGTTCTGTCCAGGCATGTTGTCTCTCCCTCCACCACCACACTACAGAGTAAAGCCCCTTCATGTTCTGTCAAGGCATGTTGTCTCTCCCTCCACCACCACACTACAGAGTAAAGCCCCTTCATGATCTGTCCAGGCATGTTGTCTCTCCCTCCACCACCACACTCCAGAGTAAAGCCCCTTCATGTTCTGTCCAGGCATGTTGTCTCTCCCTCCACCACCACACTCCAGAGTAAAGCCCCTTCATGTTCTGTCCAGGCATGTTGTCTCTCCCTCCACCTCCACACTCCAGAGTAAAGCCCCTTCATGTTCTGTCCAGGCATGTTGTCTCTCCCTCCACCACCACACTCCAGAGTAAAGCCCCTTCATGTTCTGTCCAGGCATGTTGTCTCTCCCTCCACCACCACACTCCAGAGTAAAGCCCCTTCATGTTCTGTCCAGGCATGTTGTCTCTCCCTCCACCTCCACACTACAGAGTAAAGCCCCTTCATGTTCTGTCCAGGCATGTTGTCTCTCCCTCCACCTCCACACTACAGAGTAAAGCCCCTTCATGTTCTGTCCAGACATGTTGTCTCTCCCTCCACCTCCACACTACAGAGTAAAGCCCCTTCATGTTCTGTCCAGGCATGTTGTCTCTCCCTCCACCTCCACACTACAGAGTAAAGCCCCTTCATGTTCTGTCCAGACATGTTGTCTCTCCCTCCACCTCCACACTACAGAGTAAAGCCCCTTCATGTTCTGTCCAGACATGTTGTCTCTCCCTCCACCACACTACAGAGTAAAGCCCCTTCATGTTCTGTCCAGGCATGTTGTCTCTCCCTCCACACTCCAGAGTAAAGCCCCTTCATGTTCTGTCCAGACATGTTGTCTCTCCCTCCACCTCCACACTACAGAGTAAAGCCCCTTCATGTTCTGTCCAGGCATGTTGTCTCTCCCTCCACCTCCACACTACAGAGTAAAGCCCCTTCATGTTCTGTCCAGACATGTTGTCTCTCCCTCCACCTCCACACTACAGAGTAAAGCCCCTTCATGTTCTGTCCAGACATGTTGTCTCTCCCTCCACCACACTACAGAGTAAAGCCCCTTCATGTTCTGTCCAGGCATGTTGTCTCTCCCTCCACACTCCAGAGTAAAGCCCCTTCATGTTCTGTCCAGACATGTTGTCTCTCCCTCCACCACACTACAGAGTAAAGCCCCTTCATGTTCTGTCCAGGCATGTTGTCTCTCCCTCCACACTCCAGAGTAAAGCCCCTTCATGTTCTGTCCAGGCATGTTGTCTCTCCCTCCACACTCCAGAGTAAAGCCCCTTCATGTTCTGTCCAGACATGTTGTCTCTCCCTCCACCACCACACTACAGAGTAAAGCCCCTTCATGTTCTGTCCAGGCATGTTGTGTCTCCCTCCACACTACAGAGTAAAGCCCCTTCATGTTCTGTCCAGGCATGTTGTCTCTCCCTCCACACTCCAGAGTAAAGCCCCTTCATGTTCTGTCCAGGCATGTTGTCTCTCCCTCCACACTCCAGAGTAAAGCCCCTTCATGTTCTGTCCAGGCATGTTGTCTCTCCCTCCACCACCACACTCCAGAGTAAAGCCCCTTCATGTTCTGTCCAGGCATGTTGTCTCTCCCTCCACCACCACACTCCAGAGTAAAGCCCCTTCATGTTCTGTCCAGGCATGTTGTCTCTCCCTCCACCACCACACTACAGAGTAAAGCCCCTTCATGTTCTGTCCAGGCATGTTGTCTCTCCCTCCACCTCCACACTCCAGAGTAAAGCCCCTTCATGTTCTGTCCAGGCATGTTGTGTCTCCCTCCACACTCCAGAGTAAAGCACCTTCATGTTCTGTCCAGGCATGTTGTCTCTCCCTCCACCTCCACACTACAGAGTAAAGCCCCTTCATGTTCTGTCCAGGCATGTTGTCTCTCCCTCCACACTCCAGAGTAAAGCCCCTTCATGTTCTGTCCAGGCATGTTGTCTCTCCCTCCACCTCCACACTACAGAGTAAAGCCCCTTCATGTTCTGTCCAGGCATGTTGTGTCTCCCTCCACACTACAGAGTAAAGCCCCTTCATGTTCTGTCCAGGCATGTTGTCTCTCCCTCCACCACCACACTACAGAGTAAAGCCCCTTCATGTTCTGTCCAGGCATGTTGTCTCTCCCTCCACACTCCAGAGTAAAGCTCCTTCATGTTCTGTCCAGGCATGTTGTCTCTCCCTCCACCTCCACACTACAGAGTAAAGCCCCTTCATGTTCTGTCCAGGCATGTTGTCTCTCCCTCCACCACCACACTACAGAGTAAAGCTCCTTCATGTTCTGTCCAGACATGTTGTCTCTCCCTCCACCACCACACTACAGAGTAAAGCCCCTTCATGTTCTGTCCAGGCATGTTGTCTCTCCCTCCACCACCACACTACAGAGTAAAGCCCCTTCATGTTCTGTCCAGACATGTTGTCTCTCCCTCCACCACCACACTACAGAGTAAAGCCCCTTCATGTTCTGTCCAGGCATGTTGTCTCTCCCTCCACCACCACACTCCAGAGTAAAGCCCCTTCATGTTCTGTCCAGGCATGTTGTCTCTCCCTCCACCACCACACTCCAGAGTAAAGCCCCTTCATGTTCTGTCCAGGCATGTTGTCTCTCCCTCCACCACCACACTACAGAGTAAAGCCCCTTCATGTTCTGTCCAGACATGTTGTCTCTCCCTCCACCACCACACTACAGAGTAAAGCCCCTTCATGTTCTGTCCAGGCATGTTGTCTCTCCCTCCACCACCACACTACAGAGTAAAGCCCCTTCATGTTCTGTCCAGGCATGTTGTCTCTCCCTCCACCACCACACTCCAGAGTAAAGCCCCTTCATGTTCTGTCCAGGCATGTTGTCTCTCCCTCCACCACCACACTACAGAGTAAAGCCCCTTCATGTTCTGTCCAGGCATGTTGTCTCTCCCTCCACCACCACACTACAGAGTAAAGCCCCTTCATGTTCTGTCCAGGCATGTTGTCTCTCCCTCCACCACCACACTACAGAGTAAAGCTCCTTCATGTTCTGTCCAGGCATGTTGTCTCTCCCTCCACCACCACACTCCAGAGTAAAGCTCCTTCATGTTCTGTCCAGACATGTTGTGTTTCCCTCCACCACCACACTCCAGAGTAAAGCCCCTTCATGTTCTGTCCAGACATGTTGTCTCTCCCTCCACCACCACACTACAGAGTAAAGCCCCTTCATGTTCTGTCCAGACATGTTGTCTCTCCCTCCACCACCACACTCCAGAGTAAAGCCCCTTCATGTTCTGTCCAGGCATGTTGTCTCTCCCTCCACCACCACACTACAGAGTAAAGCCCCTTCATGTTCTGTCCAGGCATGTTGTCTCTCCCTCCACCTCCACACTACAGAGTAAAGCCCCTTCATGTTCTGTCCAGGCATGTTGTGTCTCCCTCCACACTACAGAGTAAAGCCCCTTCATGTTCTGTCCAGGCATGTTGTCTCTCCCTCCACCACCACACTACAGAGTAAAGCCCCTTCATGTTCTGTCCAGGCATGTTGTCTCTCCCTCCACACTCCAGAGTAAAGCTCCTTCATGTTCTGTCCAGGCATGTTGTCTCTCCCTCCACCTCCACACTACAGAGTAAAGCTCCTTCATGTTCTGTCCAGACATGTTGTCTCTCCCTCCACCACCACACTACAGAGTAAAGCCCCTTCATGTTCTGTCCAGGCATGTTGTCTCTCCCTCTACCACCACACTACAGAGTAAAGCCCCTTCATGTTCTGTCCAGACATGTTGTCTCTCCCTCCACCACCACACTACAGAGTAAAGCCCCTTCATGTTCTGTCCAGGCATGTTGTCTCTCCCTCCACCACCACACTCCAGAGTAAAGCCCCTTCATGTTCTGTCCAGGCATGTTGTCTCTCCCTCCACCACCACACTCCAGAGTAAAGCCCCTTCATGTTCTGTCCAGGCATGTTGTCTCTCCCTCCACCACCACACTACAGAGTAAAGCCCCTTCATGTTCTGTCCAGACATGTTGTCTCTCCCTCCACCACCACACTACAGAGTAAAGCCCCTTCATGTTCTGTCCAGGCATGTTGTCTCTCCCTCCACCACCACACTACAGAGTAAAGCTCCTTCATGTTCTGTCCAGACATGTTGTGTTTCCCTCCACCACCACACTCCAGAGTAAAGCCCCTTCATGTTCTGTCCAGACATGTTGTCTCTCCCTCCACCACCACACTACAGAGTAAAGCCCCTTCATGTTCTGTCCAGACATGTTGTCTCTCCCTCCACCACCACACTACAGAGTAAAGCCCCTTCATGTTCTGTCCAGACATGTTGTCTCTCCCTCCACCACCACACTCCAGAGTAAAGCCCCTTCATGTTCTGTCCAGGCATGTTGTCTCTCCCTCCACCACCACACTCCAGAGTAAAGCCCCTTCATGTTCTGTCCAGGCATGTTGTCTCTCCCTCCACCACCACACTACAGAGTAAAGCCCCTTCATGTTCTGTCCAGGCATGTTGTCTCTCCCTCCACCACCACACTACAGAGTAAAGCCCCTTCATGTTCTGTCCAGGCATGTTGTCTCTCCCTCCACCACCACACTACAGAGTAAAGCCCCTTCATGTTCTGTCCAGGCATGTTGTCTCTCCCTCCACCACCACACTACAGAGTAAAGCCCCTTCATGTTCTGTCCAGGCATGTTGTCTCTCCCTCCACCACCACACTACATAGTAAAGCCCCTTCATGTTCTGTCCAGGCATGTTGTCTCCACCTCCACACTACAGAGTAAAGCCCCTTCATGTTCTGTCCAGGCACGTTGTCTCTCCCTCCACCTCCACACTCCAGAGTAAAGCCCCTTCATGTTCTGTCAAGGCATGTTGTCTCTCCCTCCACCACCACACTACAGAGTAAAGCCCCTTCATGTTCTGTCCAGGCATGTTGTCTCTCCCTCCACCACCACACTACAGAGTAAAGCCCCTTCATGTTCTGTCAAGGCATGTTGTCTCTCCCTCCACCACCACACTACAGAGTAAAGCCCCTTCATGTTCTGTCCAGGCATGTTGTCTCTCCCTCCACCACCACACTGCAGAGTAAAGCCCCTTCATGTTCTGTCAAGGCATGTTGTCTCTCCCTCCACCACCACACTACAGAGTAAAGCCCCTTCATGTTCTGTCAAGGCATGTTGTCTCTCCCTCCACCACCACACTACAGAGTAAAGCCCCTTCATGTTCTGTCCAGGCATGTTGTCTCTCCCTCCACCACCACACTACAGAGTAAAGCCCCTTCATGTTCTGTCCAGGCATGTTGTCTCTCCCTCCACCACCACACTACAGAGTAACGCCCCTTCATGTTCTGTCCAGGCATGTTGTCTCTCCCTCCACCACCACACTACAGAGTAAAGCCCCTTCATGTTCTGTCCAGGCATGTTGTCTCTCCCTCCACCACCACACTCCAGAGTAAAGCCCCTTCATGTTCTGTCCAGGCATGTTGTCTCTCCCTCCACCACCACACTACAGAGTAAAGCCCCTTCATGTTCTGTCCAGGCATGTTGTCTCTCCCTCCACCACCACACTACAGAGTAAAGCCCCTTCATGTTCTGTCCAGGCATGTTGTCTCTCCCTTCACACTACAGAGTAAAGCCCCTTCATGTTCTGTCCAGGCATGCTGTCTCTCCCTTCACACTACAGAGTAAAGCCCCTTCATGTTCTGTCCAGTTATGCTGTACAACATGACAGCCTCAAAGGAACCAAAGCCTTCCTCCTCCTTCGGTGTTTTCTCTCATTCTCTCCATCTTTTCTCCTTCTTCTCTCTTCCTCCCCTACACCCCAGCTCTCTCTTTCCTGTCTTTCTGTCTTAATCTCCCACTTCTCTCTCTTCTGTCTTTCTGCCTTAATCTCTCGCTCCCTCTCCTCTCTTTCTTTTCTGTCTTAATCTCTTTCTTCCCTCTTGCCCCCCCTCTCTTTTCTGTCTTTGTCATCATCTCTCTCTCCTTTTTTAAATTAAAAAAAAATATATATATATATCTCTCTGTGTGGGTTGTAGAAGGTGGACACCACCAGTAGGGCGGTGATGGACATTATGACCAAGACCACAGAGTATCTGCAGCCCAACCCAGGTGAGAGACACATACCTGGTCTCCGATGGCACCCTATCCCCTATATAGTGCACTACATTTGTTTTGGTCAACCCTTTTTATAGATTTTAATTTAATCAATTATACACATGACAATACACCATAATCAAGTGCATGTTTAAAAAGTTAACTTGTATAACAAGTTTAATTGATTGAGTGATTCATGAATGAATGAATTGTTTGCGTGTACAGCCTCCAGAGCCAAGATGACCATGATCAACTCCATGTCTAAGATGCGTGGCCAGGAGAAGGGTCTGGGCTACATCCAGACCGAGACCGTCCTGGGAGAGTCCATGCAGAAGTTTGGCAGGGAGCTCGGGGAAGAGTCCAACTTTGGTAAGTCACTATGGCCGTGTCAGAATACCCGTACTTGCCTTCTAAATAGTAGGCTTTTGGGTATACGAAAATATATCGTTTTATAGGATGTGACATTTCTAAAATGTTGTATGGTTTAAATGCCAGGATGTTATACTCATTTAGTCTTTTCATCAAGTAGAATTCACTGCACACTATTGAAGAGAATCATCTTGTTGCACCTGTTTGAACATGTTTGACAACAGCTCATTATCAGAATAGGGGACTCGCTCTACAAAAATTTACTATTGACGGGGAACAAACGCGATTGCGCATTTCATGATGCCTTCTCAGTATGGATGAGTAGTATGTTGAAATGATACTTGTTGCTTACTGCATACCTTTCTACTAAACAGAATGTAGTACTATTAGTACCCAGTATGTAGTTTTAGTTAGTAGTAGGCAAGACATATTTCGATCACCGCCATTGTCTATTTATAATGGTGCTGATTGCTAGCCTGCCCCCACATTTGTTTGTGCGGTCTTGCCGACTCATAAGACCAAACAAACAATGGAGCGGGCTAGCTTAGCGCTCATAAACAACATCGGTGTGCAAACTCCTCAACTTTTCTGGAGGAGATGGAGGAGTACATGTTATATTCTGCCCCTGTGTGTTCCAGGCCTGGCTCTGATCGATGCTGGGGAGTCCATGCGTGAGCTGGGGGAGGTGAAGGATGCTCTAGACATGGAGGTCAAGCAGAACTTCCTGGACCCGCTGCAGACCCTCCACGACAAAGACCTCAAGGAGATTGCGGTGAGACTGGATTTATTCATTTTATTTTACATTTTATGCAACATTGAGACCCAGACAGGGGTGAAAGTAAGGCCGTCCGGTAATACAACATGCCCCAAAACTATAGGCTACTACACCACTATTTAACATTGCTGCAAGTCAGCCGTGAATTGACTGGAAACTGGGTGGTTTAAGCTCCATATTGCTTTGTGGTTTGAGGAGAACACTTACATTTTGTCAAGGCGGAGATGAGTGGCCGAGACCGAGGTGTGCATGGACAACAGTGGATTAATCAAGTGTAGGCCAAATGACAATGGCAGAATGTCATTACAATACACATAAGTGTTTTTGTAACAGATGTTTCTTTCAATTAATCAAATTGCGGGTGCACAGAGCACTGTTGGGGTTTGGATGCTGAAATAATTTTCTGAGTGAACGAATGTGCGCCGGTAGGCTACAGGAGCGCCTTGGTTAAGTGATTGTTTGACAATCAGATGAAAACATCATGACTGGTTGTGTTTATGCCACAATTAGAAGGCATATGCGGCGTGTCCATAAGGCTAGGGCAAGCTCTCCCTAAAGTACATTTGAAGTAGCTTCTTTTTAAAAAAAGCTGTAGATTTGTAACGTCCTGACCAGAGTTCTTATGTGTTGTGCTTGTTTTAGTGTTGGTCAGGACGTGAGCTGGGTGGGCATTCTATGTTGTGTGTCTAGTTTGTCTGTTTCTGTGTTCAGCCTAATATGGTTCTCAATCAGAGGCAGCTGTCAATCGTTGTCCCTGATTGAGAATCATATATAGGTGGCTTGTTTTGTGTTGGGATTTTGTGGGTGGTTGTTTTCTGTGTCAGTGTTTGTACCACACGGGACTGTTTCGTTTGTTTAGTCTGATCCTGTTCGTGCGTTCTTCGTTATATGTAAGTTCACATGTTCAGGTCTGTTGACGTCGTTTGTTGTTTTACATAGTTTTTTCAAGTGTGTTTCGTGTTCGTCTTATTTAAATAAAATCTCATTATGTACTCCACAAAAGCTGCGTTTTGGTCCGATCCCTGCTCCTCCTCAGACGAGGAGGAGAACAATCGTTACAAGATTGTTTGAAATCGCATAGCCCACAGTCGAAGGGCCCGCAATTTGGGCAAATACCAAATAGAGGATTGTTGAGTTGCGACTATCAGTGAGAAGAAGAGAGACCCAGCCAGGCATATTGCAATATTTAAAAATGCAATTGCAGAAAAACTGTTTGGAAAGCAAATGGCTATTGCTGTAAAGAGATGACAATGAAAATACTCAGCTGTCTTTTAGTTCGCTCAATTAAGTTATGGATTTTGATAACAGTAGCGGAGAACATCAGCCATATCCCCGGTGAGTCTGTATATTCACTGTCTTTGTCATTGGGTCAGTACCACTTTTGTTTGTTTTTGGACAAACATTTCTTCCTTCAGGTTGTATTTGTGTGTCTCCTTCCCATAGGACGATTAGATGGATCAGTCAACATGGTTTTTATTGATCTGTTTGTCAGTGTCAGCAGAGTAGGCTACTCTGTCATTTTTGTAGTATAAGTGTCTCGTACCCGGTAAGAAATTAAATCTACTTTCACCCCTGGAGCCAGGCCTCTTTGTTGAGTGAGTACTGCATAAAAAAAAGCCCTACGTACAAAATACAAGGATAACAAGAACAGTGCACTCGCATGACATCACAAGACAGACATAATAACAAAACTGCAAAACAGACATAACACAATAACAACATGGCAAGCTAGACACAACACCGTAATAACAACATGGCAAGCTAGACACAACACCGTAATAACAACACGGCAAGCTAGACACACCACCGTAATAACAACAAGGCAAGCTAGACACAACACCCTAATAACAACACGGCAAGCTAGACACAACACCCTAATAACAACACGGCAAGCTAGACACACCACCGTAATAACAACACGGCAAGCTAGACACACCACCGTAATAACAACACGGCAAGCTAGACACAACACCGTAATAACAACACGGCAAGCTAGACACACCACCGTAATAACAACACGGCAAGCTAGACACAACACCCTAATAACAACACGGCAAGCTAGACACAACACCGTAATAACAACACGGCAAGCTAGACACAACACCGTAATAACAACATGGCAAGCTAGACACAACACCGTAATAACAACACGGCAAGCTAGACACACCACCGTAATAACAACACGGCAAGCTAGACACAACACCCTAATAACAACACGGCAAGCTAGACACAACACCCTAATAACAACACGGCAAGCTAGACACACCACCGTAATAACAACACGGCAAGCTAGACACACCACCGTAATAACAACACGGCAAGCTAGACACAACACCGTAATAACAACAAGGCAAGCTAGACACACCACCCTAATAACAGCACGGCAAGCTAGACACAACACCCTAATAACAACACGGCAAGCTAGACACACCACCCTAATAACAACACGGCAAGCTAGACACACCACCGTAATAACAACACGGCAAGCTAGACACAACACCCTAATAACAACACGGCAAGCTAGACACACCACCGTAATAACAACACGGCAAGCTAGACACAACACCCTAATAACAACACGGCAAGCTAGACACACCACCGTAATAACAACACGGCAAGCTAGACACAACACCCTAATAACAACACGGCAAGCTAGACACAACACCCTAATAACAACACGGCAAGCTAGACACACCACCGTAATAACAACACGGCAAGCTAGACACACCACCGTAATAACAACACGGCAAGCTAGACACACCACCGTAATAACAACACGGCAAGCTAGACACACCACCGTAATAACAACACGGCAAGCTAGACACACCACCGTAATAACAACACGGCAAGCTAGACACACCACCGTAATAACAACACGGCAAGCTAGACACACCACCGTAATAACAACACGGCAAGCTAGACACACCACCGTAATAACAACACGGCAAGCTAGACACACCACCGTAATAACAACACGGCAAGCTAGACACACCACCGTAATAACAACACGGCAAGCTAGACACACCACCGTAATAACAACACGGCAAGCTAGACACACCACCGTAATAACAACACGGCAAGCTAGACACACCACCGTAATAACAACACGGCAAGCTAGACACACCACCGTAATAACAACACGGCAAGCTAGACACACCACCGTAATAACAACACGGCAAGCTAGACACACCACCGTAATAACAACACGGCAAGCTAGACACACCACCGTAATAACAACACGGCAAGCTAGACACACCACCGTAATAACAACACGGCAAGCTAGACACACCACCGTAATAACAACACGGCAAGCTAGACACAACACCCTAATAACAACACGGCAAGCTAGACACACCACCATAATAACAACACGGCAAGCTAGACATAACATGGTAAGCTAGACTGATGTACCGTCAATTTTCTATGTCATTAATGAGACACATTGGAAGTCATTGCATACATTACAACATACAACTCAAATCCTAGTCACGTCGAAAGCAGACCAGGAAAATTTTAATTTAAAAAAATTGAACGGTAATGCCAACGTTGCATCTTTATATGCACATAAATAAGTGGAGTAACAATCACTTCATCTAGACATTGACATCAGTGGGATGACTCCTAATGCTCAGTCAATGTTTACTGCCCTGGAGGGAGAGGCAGCATGTTTACTCTCTCGTTGGAGTTGCCCAATGCAATTACATCCGTCTCCCTGCCAGACCACAGAATCAATACTCAGCTGATAAAGTTTAGATTCTCGGAGAGCTTCATTTAGACTTTTTTGTCCTAAGGGCAGAGGGAAAATCAACTCTAGCATACTAAAAGTTTATAATTAACTCTGAATAATCATATGCCTGAAGGTGTCTGATACGGGTAAGCATTAGTGAAGGCACCACCTTCAGATTATGTGGCTGGGATCTCTAGTCATGTTGCTGGCATATGCCTGTCCAATCTGAGGTCAGGGGTTGTTTCAGGACTGGGCCATGAGTTGACTCACAGCCCTGAGCAAAACTGGGCCAAGCTGAGCTGGACCAGTACGGTTTGGGTTGGTACGATAGTGTGAAAAGGATGAAGTTGTCTAACCATTTGGAGTGATCCCTGTCTAACCTGTCACTCTTGTCACCCTTTCTTCCTTCCTTTTCCTTCCTCTCCTCGCAGCATCACCTGAAGAAACTGGAAGGCCGCCGTCTGGACTTCGACTACAAGAAGAAGCGTCAGGGCAAGGTGACGGACGACGAGATCAAACAGGCTCTGGAGAAGTTTGACGATACCAAGGAGATCGCTGAGCTCAGCATGTTCAACCTGTTGGAGAGTGATGTAAGGAATATGTTTCTACCGTTACTCCTACTTCCCACACAGGGTGTGTGTGTGTGTGTGTGTGTGTGTGTGTGTGTGTGTGTGTGTGTGTGTGTGTGTGTGTGTGTGTGTGTGTGTGTGTGTGTGTGTGTGTGTGTGTGTGTGTGTGTGTGTGTGATTACCCAGCATTGACACATGAGCACCATGTTTTTCCTCCTGTACTGTAGGTTCAGTGTGAAGTGGTGAACTAGTTAGTAAATGCAAGTATACTGTTTACCTGTGGGTCTAAGCACTAAATATCTATATTCCTAGTAGTAGTAAGTAGCAGTACTAAGTAGTAGTAGTAAGCAGTAGTAGTAGTAAGCAGCAGGTAGTAGTAGTAGGCAGGAGTAGTAAGCGGTAATAGTAGCAGCAGTGGTAGTAGCAGCAGTGGTAGTAGTAGTCGTCATGTCTTTACACTGCGTTTTCTGTCCATCACTGAGCACATGTACACGTTTGATGTTCAATAGTTGTATTTTTTCTCAGCAAACTGTGTCTGTCTATTCTCTAGTCTCTGTCCTCTTCTCTCCCTCCCTGTCTCTAGTCCAAGTCACTTCCCCCTCTGGCCAGCTGCAACCACGGCAACGGAGGGGGTCACGATTCAAAGCTCTTGTTCTACTTCTGTCAGTGGAAGAGCATCACAGGCTGATTTTGACTCACTGTGTATTGTCTGCATGTAACGTTGTGTTGTGTGGACTGGAGGTTCTCATCAAGGCAGTATCAGGGAACCTAGAGCCTCAGATATCAGATGAACAGGACTTCTATAGAGATAATTGTAATAACAGTTGAGCTCTACGTTCTATAATGGCTCCTCCACCCATCTATCGATCCATCCAGTCTTTCTTGACCACGTGTTGTCATATCAAAGTATCTGTACGTTAGCCAGTTGTCACGAACCGGCTCGTAGCCCGTAACAAGAAGGGAGACAACATGGAGCTCAAGGAATAGCAAAAATATGTTGATTAACTAAAGTAAACTAAACAAGTAACAATGGTGTGTGTAGTCAGTAGTGTAAGTGAGTGGTTGCGTGCATAAATGTGATAATGAGGGTTGTTGAAAGGTGCCAAAGCAAACAAACAAGACAGCCACAAAAATGCCACAACCAACAGTGTGTCTGCATGGAGAGAGTCTCCCCAATGAATGGGGGAAAGGTGTATTTATCCCCAGGACACACCGGAGCCCACCGACATCCTAATAAGGAAAACAAGAGCAAAGAGAAAGAATTCGGCAGATCGAGTGGGAGGGTCGTCACACAGTAAGGCGGATGTGTTCTGTGTTGACCTTGCAGTACCATACTGTAGTTTCTGTATGTTAGCCAGACCAGTGAGTCCGGATGTATACTGTAGGACTTGGGCCACGCCGCCCATATGTAACAGTCGTCCCGTTGGGCCTTTTGTGTTTGCGTCAGCAGATTGAACAGGTGAGCCAGCTAGCCGCACTGGTCCAAGCCCAGGTGGAGTACCATCGTCAGTGTGCTGAGATCCTCACCCAGCTGCAGTCCAAGATGGAGGACCGGTCAGTATTTATAATAATATATATATATCATTATATATCATTATAATCTGTGTGTCTGTCTCCATGACCGGTCAGTACCGGCTGGAGGTACGGAGGATTTTTGCGAAATTACTGAAATTTACCCAAAGTTCACAGGTTTTTTATTTTGAAAACCTGGTTGGAGAAAAACCTGGGAATGTTGGGAAAGTTTCCGGAATTCTCGCAACCCTAGTAGAGAGTACGGGGGCCATACCATGCTAATCGTCTTCGGATCAAGAATTGAAACCGCCTGATTATTCCTTTCCTGAATTCTCTGAGTTCGCCAGAAGTGAGATGGAATTGATCCCAATAACCCTTGACCCCAACCCTTAAGTATGCCGCAGAAATAGAATGAATAGATTCTATTAATTCTTTCAACGAGCGATGCGGCAGGGGGTGGGGGGGGTGGGGGATTGGGATCAACACCCTCTTCACTATTTGGGCTTGTTTCTGCAATGTATTATCCATAGGATAAGGGATTCCTCCAACAAGCCCAAGAAAGAGTTCATACCTAAGCCGCGTCAGTCCTTGGACCTCTCTAGTGAAAACCACAATGGAGCCATCCAAGGATCCAGGTCCCCAGGTGAGACTCTCCCCTCCTACCATGAAGCCAGACATCTCTCTCTCTCTCTACATCACTAGGTGTTATGAAATGTAATGTTATGTAGTATTTTAAACTGTATGTAACTGTCTTATATTGCTGGACCCCAGGATGAGTAGCTGCTGCACCCCAGGAAGAGTAGCTGCTGCCTTGGCAGGAACTAATGGGGATCCATAATAAATACAATCCATCCCTCTCTCTCTCCATCACTATCAATGTCTCTCTCTTCTCTCTCTTTTCCTTATGTCTATTTCTGTCTCTCTGTCTGTGTCTTCCCATCGTCTATCTATCTCCACATCTCTACATTCATCCACTTATCAGGCAAATGAAAATATATACCTGTCTACTCTTTCTTCTCTTTTCCTTTCTGTTATTCCATCCAGCAACAAGGTCTCCAGGTGAGATAAGTCATCTGTCTGTTTGTCTATCTATCTGGCTGGCTGGCTAATCATCTTATCTTCACATCTCTTCATTTCTCAATCTCGTCATCTCTCCATAGTTTCATTTCTCCAACACTCCATCTCTCCATCCATCCACTTCCCAAATGCTATAAATCACAAATGTATTTGTTCTACCTGTGTGGCTTGCTTTTTCCTCCTTTGCGTTTGAATTTCTCTCCTTTTTGCAGCAAGGTCTCCAGGTAAACCAAGAGTGAACCCTGGAGAGATACCATAATATCACTCTGTCTATTTCTATCACTGTATGTCTGTCTTTCTGTCTGTCCGTACGTCCGTCTCCGTCCATCTGTTTGGTGATTGTCCAAGCCATCTCTTCATTGCCATAATGCACCCATCCATCCATTTATCCAACTATGTCAATTGCAGTTAAACATAAATACCTCTTCTCTTTCTCCCACATTTGCTCTCTCTCTTTTTCTTCCTCTTTGCAGCAAGGTCTCCAGGTGAGCCTAGAGTGAATTCTGGAGAGATACGACAGAATATCTCTACTTTATCACTCTGTCTGTGTGTCCATATGAACGGTGTCTCTCGCTCTTTCCTGGACTGTCTTTCTGGCTCCAGTCTGTTTCCTGATTTCTCTCCTGTCTCTCTCTCTGTTTGTATTCCAAGTTTTTGTTGTCAGTATTCCGCTCTTTGTTTCTCTCTGTCTGCCTTTTTGTCTGCGCGTTTGTCTTTTCGATATGTTTATCAATCAATCGGCAACACAAACCAACATTTTTACGTCTTTCTCTTCTCTGACTGGCCTTGTCTCCCTTTGTCTCTGTCTTTTTGTCTGTTAGTGTTGCACGATATACCGAAACTTCAATACTTTATCCATACTAGAACATGAAAAACGGTTCGATACAAGCATTTCTGTTACTTTCGGTACTTTTGTCAAATGTCTCTCAAGGATCAAGCACATCTATCAGCGCAGCCGACCCCCTTATTCTAGCGCGCACCGTGCCTTCTCCACCTACTCACTGCTAACCTGCACTGGGAGTTTTCAGTTCATTGTTCGCCGGTAGGGCGTCCTGCCTGCTCCCTATGGTGAATGAGATGTGAACGAGAGGCTTGTAGAATCATGACTCTTACGAGTTTTCAGTTCACTGTTCGCCAGTAGGGGGTCTTGCGTGCTCAAATGAACTAAATGAGTCGAAAGATTCAACATTTTTGACTGAACGAGTCAAATCTGTTCCCCTTCCATTTGGGACTTGTTTTATTGTACTGATCAACAACATTTGCAAAGAAGTGGCTTCTTTAATAAAATGTGCTCTCTCTCTTTAACCAGTAATGATGTCATTCACGAGGCAAAAAAAAACGAAGTCAAATTGATTGTATAATTGATTCATTAATGGATACATGGCTGTCTCTGAAAAATGTTGACTTAAAAAAGTTAGATTGTAATGATATTGAACTCAAAAGTTGCCCAACGATTGAACAGAGCAGTAGCTAAGTTTATCTGTCTGGATCAAGTGCATTCTGTGGCTTTGGCTAATATGCCTTCTTTTTTTGCCATGGTATCATTTTGATATCGAGTATTGTGATGGTATTGAGTTTTCGTGATACAGTACTAAACCTGGTATCGATGTCAAAATTCTGGTATCGTGACAACACTACTGTCTGTTCAATATGTCTATCAATCGATCACCTAAATACACATTCATTTTTATGCATTTCTCTCTTCTTTGCCTTGTCTCCCTCTCCCTCTTTCTTCCTCCTCCGTCTGCCCTCCATCCCCCTTTCAGCAAGGTCTCCAGGTAAGAGCTTTACTCCAGAGGTAATCTTATCTTTCTTTTACTATAGGAATAACCCTAACTTCTATTTAAGTCGAATTTTCACTTAGTTGAATTAACTTCATTTTCGCTCATCCATTGATGTCAATTGGAGTCGAAGTGAAGATTTGACCTTGTGGAAGTTAGGATTCACCCCCATCTTTCTGTCTATACCATAGACCTCTCCAGCCATACACTATAACTCTGCTTTCTCTTCTCTCCATCTATCCCTTTCCATCGGTCCACCGCTCAATCTCTCTCTTTCTCTCTCTTTCTTTCACACTCCCCATCCCTCCCTCTTTCTCTCTCTCTCTCTTTCTTTCACTCTCCCCATCCCTCCCTCTTTCTTTCTCTCTCTCTCACCATCTCTCCATCCATCACTCTCTCTCCCTCTCGCTCTCTCTCTCTCTCGCATTCCAGCTCCCCTAGACCAGCCATCCTGCAGGGCGCTGTATGACTTCGACCCTGAGAACGAGGGCGAGCTGGGCTTCAAGGAGGGGGACATCATCACTCTCACCAACAAGATCGACGACAACTGGTACGAGGGTATGATCCACGGCAGCTCTGGATTTTTCCCCGTCAACTACGTGGATATCCTGGTGCCCCTGCCCTAAAGTCGTTGCCACGGCAACGGCGAATCAGCAACAGCAGTTTTCCCAGGCGACAAATCCTAATCCTTGCATCCCCAGCTCCCGCCACCCCCAAACATTCCCGGAAACCCACCCTTTCACTCCGCTAAAAAGGAGATCTAACTACAATGAAGATATGATGACGAAATCGTCTGTGGCGTGATCAACAACAGCATGGTGTCACACCAACGAGTGCTAACGAAACAGACTTGAAAAAAAAATATGGAAAAATAAGCAATGATGCCGTTTTGAATGCCATCGTGGACATTTACCATCAAACCAATAAAATGCTGTGGTTGTTTTTTCTTTGTTTCCAAAAAGAGTGTTTCTCGGTTTTGTCCTCAGAAGTTTTTTTTTCCTTCAGGAGCTTCTACAGTTCCTCAATCCTTGTCTTTCCTGGCTTCATCTAGGTTTACATTGGCTGTGTGTCTTTCAAAATGGCCGTTACTATCCTTCTCTGTACTTTGTGGAAACTTCTAGACTAGCATAATTTCCTCATCGTCACATATTGTAGGCTACTATTTCTGGGCGGTTATCTGGTCCGTTAGATCACGTTTAGGTCATGTTTCACACTTTGTTAGACTCTGTAGGTCAGGCATGTTTTAGTGTTTTATCTTATCAGATTTACTTCTTCTGAGTACGTTCAAGCTAAATATATGTTATTCCCGTTTGAAAAGGGTAGCCTTCTGTTTGCATGCATGGATTGTTTCCTAGAGAGACCGTGTCCATTTCATGCTAAACAACAGATTTATGTTTATGACGGATCCCTTCACGTTTGTCTCGTAATGGTTGCGGGCTTGGTCAAAGAGGTGGTTGGTAAAGAACTTGAAACCCTCTCAATCACTGCGCTAAGGAGGGGATATCTTTTGATGTGTCTTTTCATACAGACCTAAACTGAGAGTGAGGTATGTAAGGATTCAGTGTGATTTAATCAAGGCACCATAGTTAGACCAAACTGGCCACCTATGCAGGAGGATAGGCCTACAGCAGGGCTGAGTGGTGTCAATGGCAGATCTACTCGCTTTTCTATCCGAGGGTGTAGTTTGTTTGCAATCTACATGGTTTTGTTGGCATTCTATATCACACAAGTCCTCTGTGTGATTTAGGTATGTCTCATGATTACATCTAGTGTATTTGAGCCAATGGTTATAAATTGGTGTTGAATATTTACGGAAACAAAAGACTAAAATGTGTAGTTCAATTGTTTTCTAAGTGGCGTATAAGCAAAAACTGGAACCGTTTCCATAATATGAAATCATGTTTAAAAAATCTTCTCAATGTGTATTTTACCAATGACGTGGAAATATTTGTGAAAATGGTTGCTGTATTGTGCTATTTCATATAGGAGTTTACCGCTTATCGGACTTAGCCTTATTTTCTTCAACCGTTGGCGAAGTTGTTTTCACTGCATCAGAATGTCCTTTAAGTCAGATAGACAAATAACACTATATTGAAGACTATAAGTCATGGAATCTGATAGGACTAGCTTTAGCTGACAATGCTCACAGACAAATACTGTATTACGAGGCCAATGGAATACACAAGCAATGCTGTCTCAATCAGAAAAGGGAACATTTATAAAAAGTGAAAACGGTGGCATATTTAATTCAAGGATACTAACATCAATAACCAGATGCACATTCCCCCTTTGTATCTTACACTTTGTCTAAATGTTGTCAGGCAATCTAGGCAACTTCTCTCTGTCAGGAGTCTAGGTCTGAAATAACCCATTCATACTGTATGTGTACCTCTTACTGGTCCATACTGTGTGTCTGTTTACTGAAGGGTCATGGGATCCTTAGTCCCTGTCCCTGGTTGATTGTCCTTCCCTTGTCATATCCCAGGAATGAACATGTAACAATACACAATATAAGGTACCAAAGCAACAGACTGTTGCATATAATCATCATCATTTGGTGGGAACAAGTGTGTATTAATATGCATGTGTGAGTTGGAAATGTGTTTTTTGCATATCCCACTCCCCCTGAAACACCCCGGGAGAGTGGGGTCACGGCTAGAGTCTACTAAAGCAATTGGATACTACTGTACACTCAACTCTGGCCTCTGGATCTGTCTAGGTTTTCTCCAGCATTTTGAGGACTTCATTCACTGTGGTTTTCCCTTCTGCAAATCCAATGTGAAACTGTATGTGTGTAACAGACAGGGCAATAAGTGTTTCACCTATTTATCATTGTTGTGTGACTGGGTGGGTGTGGTTTGGTTGGGCCAAGGTTGGTATGTGTTTTGTGAAGGGAGAAGGGGTTGTATGCACCACAGGTGGTTTGGTCTACTGTGGTTTGGTTGGGCCGAGGTTGGTATGTGTTTTGTGAAGGGAGAAGGGGTTGTATGCGCCACAGGTGGTTTGGTCTACTGTGGTTTGTATCTATGAAGTGCACATTTCTATTTTTTCTGTCAGTATTCTTTTTCCTTCATTGAAATCCTCCTGGGTGTCTATTTGATAAAGGACCGATACAGTATAGCGCAATGATACTATTGTTGAAGCTGAACCAACCGAAAACCCATCTATAGCGTTATTTTCTTTTTTAAAGGGAAGCACAACTTGAAACGGTCTCGTTTGTTCGCAGAATAAGCAGATTCAGCTTGGAACTGGCTGTGCGTTCAAGTTTTTTTAAAGGCTATATATTTCCTTCATTTTCTTTTCTCTATCTTTTGTAAAACAATTATCGTGTGTATCTTTGCCCTCAATGAGGACTGTACAGCTTTTCAGTGATTTTGTTTTCACCGTGTGTGTGTGTGTAGTAGCGCATCTACGGTATCGTATTTTATTTTTGTAACTGTGATAAAGTACATGCATATATATACAGTAATTATATAGAACTATTGTGATGGGAGGGATTATTTGTGCTGCAGACAATTGTCGTTTTTGGATTCTTTGTTTGTTTTGGTTTCATCCCTTGCACCGGATTACAAGACAATATGCTTGATGTTAAAAGACAAAAATATCTCAATGTAATTTATTCAAATAAACAACAAAGTTAGAATTGTTTGTTGTTGTTGTCTCTCTGTTGAGAAGGAGAAGTTGGTCTGGAAGGAACGTCTCTTTCTATAGAAGATCTGAAGGATATTCCCCTCCAGTGCGTTTTGAGAAGGCGGCAAGGAGAGAGGATCAATGTAAGAAAGACCTTGAGAAAGATCAATAACAATTGCAACCTCCACTAGTGCCGCCAGGTGGTGCGGTGATGGTCCAGTTCTGGGGAAAGCGTCATGAAGAGAATATAGCTGTGGCCAAGTCCTCACACATACTTTAACAGCTGATTACCACTAGATGGTGCAGACAACCATCAAAATGATGCACAGATTTGACTTATGGTGTTATTGTGCGTGTGTGTGCGTAAAAAGTGGGTGGCGACTTGGTGGAGTAAAGCTGTTACAGAATAGGCAGGGATGGGCAAAAAAATACAATTACAAAATACCATGAAGATCAATGTATCAACATAAACTACAAATTACTTGTATTTTGAAATCAAATACATTTGCAAGTAGCTGGCCCGAACAGCATCAACATTCTCAGTAACGGTTACAGAAACGTTTTACTATGACTGTGATGTTGTTGATCTACCTTAATGCACTGATTGTAAGTCACTCTGGATAAGAGTGTATGCTAAATGACAAATGTATATATGAAAATGAACAACAAAGCACACTGGGTATTATTATTGGCCTTGTTTCAGGGTCATGTCTAGAAGGGATACAGTTTAACCTAATTCTCCCAACCTGCTAGTTAATTATCCTAACCTGTTGCATAAAGTTTCCTAAACCTGCTACGAATTAGTCAATTTTGACAGAAGCTATATCATGTCTAGACAAACCTTGTTTTGGGGCCGTAGCCATTATAATACTGATTTGTCAATTTTTCCATAGACATTAATATTTAGTTAATTTAGCAGACGCTCTTATCACACCATAGTGCCATCAGACTTCTGATATCAATGCAGGGTGAAAGGGGGCCACAAAATGGTATAGAAAATTATTTTGTTACAAAATATATTGGAGTTCAGACCAGTATAATACAAATAACTAAATACTCAGAAGTAATTGAAATAGTGCACATCTCTGCTTATAGGTGGTAGTTACACATGGGTTGCGACCCGCACGTTTGCCAGTTTGAATCGCGATTGCAACTTGTTTTCCAACCTTACTTCTAATGTATTAACTTTGGGGCCAATTCCGATTTAGGAAATGCACGTCATTCTACCGCACTTCTCGGTAGTTGGTGTCCAGACTTATCTAATGCAGATGCCTAGAGCTTTGGAGGTGTGGTTCTCTTGCGCGCTCCCACTTGCTGGCCAACATATTTTCTATTGGTGCTTTCATTCAATAGGGTTTTCAGTACATTTATCTTAAATACGGTGTACCTTTAATTAGAATGTTGTTGACAGACTCACTAGAATACATTGAGAGAACGGGTTCTGAATATATGGATCAATGAAAGAAAGCCATCTAAATATATATGTTGCTTCAGCACCAACTGGTAGATTTAAAAATACTCTGGTCTTGTAGATTATTTAGGCACATTTTATGGTTTTGGAATGGACCTATTAATCATAAAACGTAACGTTATGGAGAGACTTTACGCACTAATAAAGCACATACATCAACTCAGCAGGTCCAGCCCTCCAGAAACCTTTACCTTGGGTCTCCAAATATCATACACGCACATTTTGAGCGCAGGCAATGAAAATTCGGAATAACAGCACAGCTATTCATAGCCTACTTCACTGTGGAAAAGGTGCCGCAATACATGTCATGTTGATATGATTTTCAGTTTGCTTCCATATGACTGGTTTCACATTAGTCTACAGGGATCATAAGGAAAAATTCTCTAAAACAATTGCTATGTGTATTTACAATCCCCTTTTCCAAATGGATTTCTCATTTACTAGCTTATAAATGTATAAATTACAGTGCATGGAGAATGCTGTTATTTCTATAGGGAAAAATAAAGTAGATGCTTTTTCCATTTGGAACCGGCAGGATCGCCCGACCTTATTCATGGTTTCCTCACATCTAAAGGTGGTGGAATTAAGGCCTAGATTCAATCAGATCAAGCGTTGACTGACGATAGCAGAAACCCGCATAGTTCAAGGTCAGAAAAAGGCATAGAGAAAAAACTGCATAAAAAGGGAATTCCATTCCATTTACCGCTTAAATCAGGTTGAAAACGTCCTTTTTCTAACTTTGAACAATCAATCAATCAAATGTATTTATAAAGCCCTTTTTTATATCAGCCGATGTCACAAAGTGCTGTACAGAAACCCAGCCTAAAACTCCAAACAGCAAGCACTGCAGATGTTGAAGCATGGTGGCTAGGAAAAACTCCCTAGAAAGGCCAGTGAAGGCTCTGGCCAGTCCTCTTCTGGCTGTGCAGGGTGGAGATTATAACAGAACATGGCCAAGATGTTCAAACATTCATAAAGGACCAGCAGGATCAGATAATAATAATCACAGTGGTTGTAGAGGGTGCAACA
This sequence comes from Salvelinus namaycush, assembly GCF_016432855.1. Taxonomy (NCBI): domain Eukaryota; kingdom Metazoa; phylum Chordata; class Actinopteri; order Salmoniformes; family Salmonidae; genus Salvelinus; species Salvelinus namaycush. The sequence goes on along the minus strand of NC_052348.1, from coordinate 15,555,038 downwards.
GGTCAGCACCTCAGTAGTAAATGTCAGTTGGCTTTTCATAGCCTCTCATTCAGAGTTAGAGACAGCATGTGCGGTAGAGAGAGAGTCCAAAACAGCAGGTCCGGGACAAGGTAGCACATCCAGTGAACAGGTCAGGTTTACATAGCCGCAGGCAGAACAGTTGAAACTGGAGCAGCAGCATGACCAGGTGGACTGGGGACAGCAAGGAGTCATCAGGACAGGTAGTCCTGAGCCATGGTCCGAGGGCTCAGGTCCTCTGAGAAAAGAGAGAGAGAAGGAGAGAAAGAGAGAGATAAAGAAAGAGAGAGAATTAGAGGGAAGCATACTTAAATTCACACAGGACACTGGATAAGACAGGAGAAATACTCCAGATATAACAGACCTACCCTAGCCCCCCGACACATAAACTATTGCGGCATAAATACTGGAGGCTGAGACCGGAGGGGTCAGGAGACACTGTGGCCCTGTCCGATACCCCCGGACAGAGTCAAACAGGCAGGATATAACCCCACCTACTTTGCCAAAGCACAGCCCCCACACCACTAGAGAGATATCTTCAACCACCAACCTACTACCCTGAGACAAGGCAGAGCATAGCCCACGAAGATCTCCCCCACGGCCGAACCCGGACAGGAAGATCACGTCAGTGACTCAACCCACTCAAGTGACGCACCCCTCCTAGGGATGGCATGGAAGAGCACCAGTAAGCCAGTGACTCAGCCCCCGTAATAGGGTTAGAGGCAGAGAATCCCAGTGGAGAGAGGGGAAACGGCCAAGCAGAGACAGCAAGGGCGGTTCGTCGCTCCAGTGCCTTTCCGTTCACCTTCACACCCCTGGGCCAGACTACACTCAATCATAGGACCTACTGAAGAGATGAGTCTTCAATAAAGACTTAAAGGTCGAGACCGAGTCTGCGTCTCTCACATGGAGAGGCAGACCATTCCATAAAAATTGAGCTCTATAGGAGAAAGCAGGGTGCCTCCAGCTGTTTGCTTAGAAATTCAAGGGACAAAAAGCAGGCCTGCATCTTGTGACCGTAGCATACGTGTAGGTATGTACGGCAGGACCAAATCGGAAAGATAGGTAGGAGCAAGCCCATGTAATGCTTTATAGGTTAATAGTTAAAACCTTGAAATCAGCCCTAGCCTTAACAGGAAGCCAGTGTAGAGAGGCTAGCACTGGAGTAATATGATTAAATGTTTTGGTTGGTTCTAGTCAAGATTCTAGCAGCCGTGTTTAGTACTATTTTAAGTTTATTTCGTGCTTTATCCGGCTAGCCAGAAAGCAGAGCATTGCAGTAGTCTAATTTTTCTGCATAATTTTTGGACAGAAAGTTTCTGATTTTTGCAACGTTACGTGGATGGAAAAAAGCTGCCCTTGAAACAGTCTTGAGATGTTCGTCAAAAGAGATATCAGGGTCCAGAGTAACGCCAAGGTCCTTCACAGTTTTATTTGAGACGACTGTACAACCATCAAGATTAATTGTCAGATCCAACAGAAGATATCTTTGTTTCTTGGGACCTAAAACTAGTATCTCTGTTTTGTTCGAGTTTAAAATTAAAACATTTGCCGCCATCCACTTCCTTATGTCTGAAACACAGGCTTCCAGGGAGGGAAATTTTGTGGCTTCAGCATGTTTCATCGAAATGTACAGCTGTGTATCGTCCACATAGCAGTGAAAGTTAACATTATGTTTCCGAATGACATCATCAAGAGGTAAAATATATAGTGTAAACAATAGTGGTCCTAAAACGGAACCTTGAGGGACACCGAAATGTACAGTTGATTTGTCAGAGGACAAACCATCCACAGAGAGAAACTGATGTCTTTCCAACAGATCAGATCTAAACCAGGGCAGAACTTGTCCGTGTAGACCAATATGGGTTCCAATCTCTCCCAAAAATGTGGTCATCGATGGTATCAAAAGCAGCACTAAGGTCTAGGAGCACGAGGACAGACGCATTAGCCTTGGACTAATGCCATTAAAAGGTCATTTACCTTTTTCATTTACCTGAGTGCAGTCTCAGTGCTATGATGGGGTCTAAAACCAGGCTGAAGTGTTTCTTATACATTGTTTGTCTTCAGGAAGGCAGTGAGTTGCTGTGCAACAGCTTTTTCTAAAATGTTTGAGAGGAATGGGAGATTCGATATAGGCCAATAGTTTTTTATTTTTTCTGGGGCAAGGTTTGGCTTTTTCAAGAGGCTTTATTACTGCCACTTTTAGTGAGTTTGGTACACATCCGGTGGATAGGGAGCCGTTTATTATGTTCAACATAGGAGGGCCAAGCACAGGAAGCAGCTCTTTCAGTAGTTTAGTTGGAATAGGGTCCAGTATGCCGTTTGAAGGTTTAGAGGCCATGACTATTTTCATCAATGTGTCAAGAAATATAGTATTTAAAAAACTTGAGTGTCTCCCTTGATCCTAGGTCCTGGCAGTGTTGTGCAGACTCAGGACAACTGAGCTTTGTGGAGAAATACACAGATTTAAAGAGGAGTCTGTCATTTGCTTTCTAATGATCATTATCTTTTTGTCAAAGAAGTTAATGAATTTATCACTGCTGAAGTGAAAGATATCCTCTCTTGGTGGAATGATGCTTTTTAGTTAGCTTTGCAACAGTATCAAAAATACATTTTGGATTGTCCTTATTCTCCTCAATTAAGTTGGAAAAATAGGATGATCGAGCAGCAGTGATGGCTCTTCGATACTGCACAGTACTGTTTTTCCAAGCTAATCGGAAGACTTCCAGTTTGGTGTAACGTCATTTCCGTTCTAATTTTCTGGAAGCTTGCTTCAGAGCTCGGGTATTTTCTCTATACCAGGGAGCTAGTTTCTTATGACAAATGTTTTTTGTTTTTAGGGGTGCGACTGCATCTAGGGCATTACGCAAGGTTAAATTAACTTCCTCAGTTAGGTGGTTAACCAATTGTTGTACTCTGACGTTCTTGGGTAGGTGGAGGGAGTCTGGAAGGGCATCTTGGAATCTTTGGGTTGTCTGAGAATTTATAGCAGGGCTTTTGATGATTGGTTGGGGTCTGAGCAGATTATTTGTTGCAATTGCAAATTTAATAAAATGGTGGTCCGATAATCCAGGATTATGAGGAAAAACATTAAGATCCACAATATTTATTCCACGGAACAAAACTAGGTCCAGAGTATGACTGTGGCAGTGAGTAGGTCTGGAGACATGTTGGACAAAACCCACTGAGTCGACGATGGCTCCGAAAGCCTTTTGGAGTGGGTTTGTGGACTTTTCCATGTGAATGTTAAAGACACCAAAAATGTGAATATTATCTGCCATGACTACAAGGTCCGATAGAATTCAGGGAACTCAGTGAGGAACGCCGTATATGGCCCAGGAGGTCTGTAAACAGTAGCTATAAAAAGTGATTGAGTAGGCTGCATAGATTTCATGACTAGAAGCTCAAAAGACGAAAACGCAGTCTTTTTTTTTTGTAAATTGAAATTTGGTATCGTAAATGTTAGCAACACCTCCGCCTTTGCAGGATGCACTGGGGATATGGTCACTAGTGTAACCAGGAGGAGAGGCCTCATTTATCACAGAAAATGCATCAGGCTTAAGCCATGTTCCAGTCAGGCCAATCACATCAAGATTGTGATCAGTGGTTCATTGACTATAACTGCCTTGGAAGTGAGGGATCTAATATTAAGTAGCCCTATTTTGAGATGTGAGATATCACAATCTCTTTCAATTGGAAAGGAATGGAGGAGGTCTTAATTCCAGTGAGATTTCTAAGGCGAACACCGCCAAGTTTAGTTTTGCCCAACCTAGATCGAGGCACAGACACGATCTCAATGGGGATAGCTGAGCGGACTACACTGACTGTGCTAGTGGCAGACTCCTCTAAACTGTCAGGCTGGCTAACAGTCTACTGCCTGGCCTGCACCCTATCTCATTGTGGAGCTAGAGCCCTGTCTATGTTCATAGATAAGATGAGAGCACCCCTCCAGCAAGGATGGAGTCCGTCACTCCTCAGCAGGCCAGGCTTGGTCCTGTTTGTGGGTGAGTCCCAGAAAGAGGGCAAATGATCTACAAATTCTATCTTTTGGGAGGGGCAGAAAACAATTTTCAACCAGCGATTGAGTTGTAGAGCTCATCACTCCCCCTAACTGGGAGGGGGCCAGAGACAATTACTCGAAGCCGACATCTTTCTAGCTGATTTACACACTGAAGCTATGTTGCGCTTGGTGACCTCTGACTGTTTCATCTTAACATCGTTGGTGCCGACGTGGATAACAGCATTCCTATACTCTCTACATTCGCCAGTTTTAGCCTTAGCCAGCACCATCTTCAGATTAGCCTTAATGTCGGTAGCCCTGCCCCCTGGTAAACAGTGTATGATCGCTGGATGATTCTTTTTAAGTCTAATGCTGCGGGTAATGGAGTCACCAATGACTAGGGTTTTCAATTCGTCAGAGTTAATGGTGGGAGGCTTCGGCGTCTCAGACCCCGTAACGGGTGGAGGAGAGACCAGAGAAGGCTCGGCCTCTGATTCCGACTCGTTGTCTCAGCCTCCAGTATTTATGCTGCAGTAGTTTATGTGTCGGGGGGCTAGGGTCAGTTGGTTATATCTGGAGTACTTCTCCTGTCTTATCCAGTGTCCTGTGTGAATTTAAGTATGCTCTCTCTAATTCTCTCCTTCTCTCTTTCTTTCTCTCTCTCGGAGAACCTGAGCCCTAGGACCATACGTCAGGACTACCGGGCATGATGACTCCTTGCTGTCCCCAGTCCACCTGGCCTTGCTGCTGTTCCAGTTTCAACTGTTCTGCCTGCGGTTATGGAACCCCTACCTGTCCCAGACCTGCTGCTTTCAACTCTTAATGATCGGCTATGAAAAGCCAACTGACATTTATTCCTGATTATTATTTGACCATGCTTGTCATTTATGAACATTTTGAAAATCTTGGCTCTCTCTAATTCTCTCCTTCTCTCTTTCTTTCTCTCTCTCGGAGGACCTGAGCCCTAGGACCATACGTCAGGACTACCGGGCATGATGACTCCTTGCTGTCCCCAGTCCACCTGGCCTTGCTGCTATTCCAGTTTCAACTGTTCTGCCTGCGGTTATGGAACCCCTACCTGTCCCAGACCTGCTGCTTTCAACTCTTAATGATCGGCTATGAAAAGCCAACTGACATTTATTCCTGATTATTATTTGACCATGCTTGTCACTTATGAACATTTTGAACATCTTGGCCATGTTCTGTTATAATCTCCACCCGGCACAGCCAGAAGAGGACTGGCCACCCCTCATAGCCTGGTTCCTCTCTAGGTTTCTTCCTAGGTTTTGGCCTTTCTAGGGAGTTTTTCCTAGCCACCGTGCTTCTACACTTGCATTGCTTGCTGTTTGGGGTTTTAGGCTGGGTTTCTGTACAGCACTTCGAGATATTAGCTGATGTACGAAGGGCTATATAAAATAAACTTGATTTGATGATTTGATTTGATTTGGTTGCTTAATGGGGAGAACCAGAACCGGTTGAAAGTTTCTGTCGGCTGAATGACCGACACCGGTTGAGCATTCCTACAGCATTTCCTTCCAGAAGCCATGAGAAAATTGTCCGGCTGCAGAGACTGTGCGAGGGGATTTATACTACTATCTGTACTTATTGGTGGCACAGATGCTGTTTCATCCTTTCCTACACTGAAATTACCCTTGCCTAACGATTGCGTCTGAAGCTGGGCTTGCAGCAGGGCTATCCTCACCATAAGGCGATCGTTCTCCTGCGTATTATGACTACAGCGACTGCAATTAGAAGGCATAATGTTAATGTTACTACTTAGCTTCGGCTGGTGGAGGTCCTGTAGAACCATGTCCAGATAAAGCATCCGGGGTGAAAAAGTTGAATGAAAAAAGTTGACAGAGGGAATTAAAAAATAAATGAAACGGTAATTAAAAAGTAAAAACCGTAAAGTTGTCAGGTAGCAAAGTAACGCTAGCAGCAAAACGCACAGCAGCACGTAAACAAGTCCACAAGTTGTGACCGGAAATGCCTTGTGTATGAGGTATCAGACCTCAGTTTGCCTTCTGGAGGTGTCAGAACCCAGGTTGGTTGTCTTCTGGAGGTATCAGGCCTCAGGTTGGTTGTCTTTTGGAGGTATCCAGCCTCAGGTTGGTTGTCTTCTGGAGGTATCAGGCCTCAGGTTGGTTGTCTTCTGGAGGTGTCAGAACCCAGGTTGGTTGTCTTCTGGAAGTATCAGGCCTCAGGTTATCTTCTGGAAGTATCAGGTCTCAGGTTGTCTTCTGGAGGTATCCAGCCTCAGGTTGGTTGTCTTCTGGAGGTATCAGGCCTCAGGTTGGTTGTCTTCTGGAGGTGTCAGAACCCAGGTTGGTTGTCTTCTGGAGGTATCCGGCCTCAGGTTGTTTGTCTTCTGGAGGTATCAGGCCTCAGGTTGGTTGTCTTCTGGAAGTATCAGGCCTCAGGTTATCTTCTGGAAGTATCAGGTCTCAGGTTGTCTTCTGGAGGTATCAGGCCTCAGGTTGGTTGTCTTCTGGAGGTATCAGGCCTCAGGTTGTCTTCTGGAAGTATCAGGCCTCAGGTTGTCTTCTGGAGGTATCAGGTCTCAGGTTAGTTGTCTTCTGGAGGTATCAGGTCTCATGTTGGTTGTCTTCTGGAGGTATCAGGTCTCAGGTTGTCTTCTGGGGGTGTCAGGTCTCAGGTTGTCTTCTGGAGGTACAGTATCAGGCCTCAGGTTGTCTTCTGGAAGTATCAGTCCTCAGGTTGTCTTCTGGAGGTATCAGGCCTCATGTTGTCTTCTGGACGTGTCAGAACCCAGGTTGGTTGTCTTCTGGCGGTATCAGGCCTCAGGTTGGTTGTCTTCTGGAGGTATCCGGCCTCAGGTTGGTTGTCTTCTGGAGGTATCAGGCCTCAGGTTGGTTGTCTTCTGGAAGTATCAGGTCTCAGGTTATCTTCTGGAAGTATCAGGTCTCAGGTTGTCTTCTGGAGGTATCAGGCCTCAGGTTGGTTGTCTTCTGGAAGTATCAGGTCTCAGGTTGTCTTCTGGAGGTATCAGGCCTCGGGTTGTCTTCTGGAGGTATCAGGCCTCAGGTTGTCTTCTGGAGGTACAGTATCAGGCCTCAGGGCAAAGTGATATGGGATACCTGACAGAATGACAAAGTGAGGAAAGATCAGAGGCTTGTCACTAACACCACATTAAACACACATGGAACGCCAAAATATGTTTTCACAGTAACGTGTAGGCTACTCCTGTTTTCTATTGAAGCCAGTTGCTCCGTTTCAGGCCACAGCCAATCACAGCCAATGTCAGTGACAGGTGAGCAACATGTGAGCTTGTTTGATCTACAGTGTATTGGCATATGTGTTTGGGGGGTTATAGCAACCAGATGATTGATAGTTGTCGTTGTAGTGTGTGGCATCGCTATGGTCCCCACCCACAGTCTGTCATCAGCCCGCCAGGCTCTCCTCTTCTTCTTTCCATCTGGAAGTTTCCAGGTCTCCATGTCGCTCAAGCAAATACACACCCTCTCCAACCTCAAACACACACCCATACACATACATGTACATGTAACTACTCATACATGCATGCATGTGTGCGCACACACACACACACACACACACACACACACACACACACGAACACTCCCTTGACACAGACCCATCCAAACAGTAGGCCTACCCTACAGCACTGAGTCATCTTGCTATAGTCTTTCAATGTCACTGAAGCATATCACCACACACACCCACACACCTCTCAGTGTGTGCTGGCCCTCTGCCAGGTGTCTGTCAGTCTGTCACAGAGCTGATCACCGCAAATATAGACACAGCCTGGCACTGTGGCACGCCACTGTTTGACCTGATCTGCAAACACTGATACACAGTGGGCAACGGCATAACCAACACTGTTGTCCTATTAGAGCAGGAATGTCAACATGTAGCCTGTTGTATGTTTGTCTAGAGGTTTCTTTGGATACAGGTGGAGGATTTGTTAGGGATGTACATGGACTGTGTTTGTACACTCGCCTACCGTTTAGCAATTGAAAGATCTCCGTTCTATTGCTCAGCTGTAATCTATCAGAGTTGTTCCATTGATCTGGTCTAATGGACCCTACCCATGTATGAGTCATGAGTAGGATCCATGACCAACTGAACTGACCAGAAAAAAGGTCCTAGGTATAGGCATCACCGGAGGTTGGTGGCACCTTAAATGGGGAGGACGGGCTCATCGTAATGCCTGGAACAGAATAAATTGAACGGTATCGAATGTGTTTGATGCCGTTTCATTTGCTCCATTCCAGCCATTATTATGAGCCGTCCTTCCCTCAGAAGCCTCCTGTGGTAGGCCTAGGTTTTCCTGGCTCACACACATCTAAGAGCTTTCCCACACACACATTTCTCACATAAACACACAGACTCCACAAGCACACACGCACACACACACACCCTCTCACTCTCCCAGGTAGTGATGACGCTAGCACCACCCCTCACCACCATCCCAGCTGTGAGCCGGCCACAGGAGGAGATGTGATGGGGGGACACAGACAGACAGGCAATCCAGTATAAAGCATTCCACAGGCCCACTAGTCCTCTTGGTGGGTGGTCCAGGCCCCTGTATTGGACCAATCGCCGTAGAGACAGCTCAGATACCTTTGCAAGAGGTTCGGCTCTTCTGCATTTGTCTCTACCCATGCAGCTCTTCAGTGGATGTCGACGACACGCAACAGGGCCTGCTATTCAAAACCGTGACGAGAGATGAGATATGACGGCTTGTGGTATTTAAATGTCAGACAATATGTTACAATTACTGAACACATTTCATTGGTTCTTCAGACATGTGTCTTTCACAAGAGCCTCATTAAATATTTACAGGCCACCAACTCATTCAAATAATGATGATTTACCTCAAAAGACCATGGGGAACCAGGAAACTAATTCAGGTGTTTAATGCATCCCTTGATGTATATGGAGTGTCGGACATTTTGTAAAAGAAAGTTCAAACTGCCAAACAACAACAGAATTGACTTTACATCTGTTGAACTCACTTAAATATTACACTGAACAAAAATATAAATGCAACATGTAAAGTGTTGGTCCCATGTTTCAAATTCAGAAATTTTCCATGCTAAATGTTTTTTTTTTCTCAAATATTTTGTGCACATATTTGTCTACATCCCTGTTGGTGAGCATTTCTTATTTGCCAAGATAATCCATCCACCTGACAGGTGTGGCATATCAAGAAGCTGATTAAACAGCATGATCATTACACCTTGTGCTGGGGAGAATAAAAGACCCATTTAAAATGTGCAGTTTTGTCACACAACATAATGCCAATGTTTTGAGGGAGCATGCAATTGGAATGCTGAATGCAGGAATGTCCACCAGAGCTGTTGCCAGAGAACTTAATTGTTAATTTCTCTACCTTAAGCTGCCTCGAATATCATTTTAGAGAATTTGGCAGTACGTCCAACCGGCCTCACAACCACAGACCACGTGTAACCACGCCAGCCCAGGACCTCCACATCCGGCCCACCCACTGAGGAGTATTTCTGTCTGTAATGAAGTCCTTTTGTTGGGAAAAACTATTTCTGATTTACTGGGCCTGGCTCACCAATAGGTGGGCCTGTCTGCCAAGTGAGTGGGCTTATGCCCTCCAAGGCCCACCCGTGGCTGCGCCCCTGCCCAGTCAAGCGAAATCCATAGATTTGGGCCTTTCCTTATATGAACTGTAACTCAGTAAAATCTTTGAAATTGTTGCATGTTGCATTTATATTTTTGTTCAGTATAGATCACAGAAATTATAGTTTGCTGACTCTACTCTTGCATCCAGAAATGAGGCGTTCTGATTTAAATGGAATTCATAAGACAGTTGAAGTTGTAAAAACAACCAGGAGCAATGGCTAAGTTTTGCAATGGCTATGAAACTATAGACGAGGAAGCTGCCTGGCACTTTGTCTGCATTAAAGGCCTACTCCATTTGAAGAACAACAATAATAATATATCTAGCTTTCTGCATTAAAGGCCTACTCCATTTGAAGAACAACAATAATAATGTATCTAGCTTTCTGCATTAAAGGCCTACTCCTTAATTTGAAAAACAAACAGCACTAATTTGAATGATCAAAAATAACGAACTGGGCCTTTAAGAGACAAGGTTATGCGGTGGCCCAGCCAGCTACGGCAAGGAGAGGCTGGCACGGCGGTCGGCGCTATAACACTTCATCATATTTGGCATCTGAATCACACACGGTGGCAGCCTGCTTTTCACACTGTGCAACCCCAGATCACAGTAGACCGCAAGACTGCCATCCAAACCACCTGCAGACATGTCCAACATTTTTCTACATGCTCAATAATGCCCAACCATCAGCCATACACATGCACACCACGTACACATGCATGCGTGCACACCGCATACGAGAGAGAGAGAGAGAGACAGAGAGAGAGAGAGAGAGAGAGAGAGAGAGAGAGAGAGAGAGAGAGAGAGAGACAGAGAGAGAGATAGACAGAGAGAGACAGAGAGAGAGAGAGACAGAGAGAGAGAGAGAGAGAGAGAGAGACAGAGAGACAGAGAGAGAGAGAGAGAGAGAGAGAGAGAGAGAGAGAGAGAGAGAGAGAGAGAGAGAGAGAGAGAGAGAGAGAGAGAGAGAGAGACACAGAGAGAGAGAGAGAGAGAGAGAGAGAGAGAGAGAGAGAGAGAGAGACAGAGAGAGACAGAGACAGAGACAGAGACAGAGAGAGAGAGAGAGAGAGAGAGAGAGAGAGAGAGAGAGAGAGACAGAGAGAGAGAGAGAGAGAGAGACAGAGAGAGAGAGAGACAGAGAGAGAGAGAGAGAGAGAGAGAGAGAGAGAGAGAGAGAGAGAGAGAGAGAGCGAGAGAGAGAGAGAGGCAGAGAGAGAGAGACAGAGAGAGAGAGAGAGCGAGAGAGCGAGACAGGGAGAGAGAGAGAGATATACAGACTCAGTGAGTATAGTCTTGCTATTGAGAGAGGCCGCCGTAGGCAGACGTCAAATGTATGACCATATTAGAGACACATATTTCCCTCAGATTACACAGATCCACAAAGAATTTGAAAACAAAACCAATTATGATAAACTACCATATCTGTTTATTTATTTTCCCTTTTGCACTTTAACTATTTGCACATCTTTACAACACTGTATATTGCCATAATATGACATTTGAAATGTCTCTATTCCATTGGAACTTTAGTGAGTGTAATGTTTACTGTTCGTTTTATATTGTTTGTTTCACTTTTGTTTATTATCTCTTTCACTTGCTTTGGCAATGTTAACATATGTTTCCCATGCCAATAAAGCCCTTGAATTGAATTGAGAAAAAAAGAGAGAAAGAGAGAGAGAGAGAGAGAGAGCTAGACTAACCAATATAGAGAGAAAACGACTACCTCTCTAAGGCAGCTCTCAGTGTGCCAGTGTGTGTCGTTACATGTTTTCCTCCGGCATTGGTGCATAGTTTCTCTATTCAGCGTGGAAAGCCCGGCTCTCAACACCAGACAGGCCAGGCTTATACCCTGTCTGTCAGCTACCGCTCACACAGCCAGTGAAGGGAGATGACAAATGAGGCGGTAAGACGGGTCAGACGGCTACAGGGAAGAGAGAAGAAGGGAGAAAGGGAGGGAGAGAGAGACAGTGGGTGTTATAGGAGGCCTTGGCAGCTGGTTCTCAGGAAAGTTGATGTGTTTGTGTGTGTCTTGGCACGTGTGCATGCTCCGTGGCTGTGTGTGTTCACACGTGTGTTCCATGTCTGTATGTGTGTGTGCTAACCACACCATGGGGGTGCAGCATGCAGGGTGTCTGACACCACGCTAGTCTGGCAGCCCTTCAAGATAGTGGACGTTCCCTGGCTGGTGTTTCCGGACCGGGATTCAGATCTCAACATGTGTCCTGTCTCCCTGTGATGCCGTCAGTCAGGCTTACACAGGAATCTGTCAGGGGGAGGTAGGAGGATGGGGAGGGGGACAGAAGGAAAGAGGCACCCTGAGGTGCTGTCCTATAGAGGACTCAAGAAAACACAAAAACCTCATACTATACTGTGTTTGTAATATGAATACAAATATACATCCATACGAATTAGATTTCCATTGGGAGTTAGTCCCCTTATTTGGACTATTTATTGTAAAATGGCAAATCCTTCAGTTTACAAATCTGGCCTGTAAAAAGATGATGTAAAAAGAGCTTTATAAATACATTTGATTTATTGAACTGTATTTAAATACAATAAAAGCTACACACTTCCAAGCTCACACAAGTTAGATGTGTAGTTGGTGGAAGTGCAGGACAAACAGAGTATCAAACAGAGTTCTCCTGGTGCTGGGTTAAGGGCCGCCGCACAGCATGCAAAGTAGCTCAGTGGGAGAGCATCTGGAGTGCAAATACACAACTCAATTCAAATACAGTCAGTAGCAAACACCCATAAAGCGGACAGACACACAGAGAACCAGGTTATCATACCATTATAATGTGTATCAACCATCCTTTTATATAGAGTCTTGTCTAATATGCTGGGGTCAATCAAGCTAATTCATCTAATTAACCAATCAGCTGAGGGGCATGGTGGCAGAACAATTCAGGGCTGCGTTCAGCAGGGCACAACGTTGAGGAACATTCACACATAGAAATATGTAATGTAGAATGGACATGCCTATCTTCCATTGATATTATACTGTACAGAACACACATGGGCCGTGCGTACAAACTCTAGTCTTAAGGCCTATAATGATCACTCATCTTAGGTCTTTGAAGATTTGAAAATGTCAACATTTCAGTTTGACAAACATAGTCATCATGTTCATATTTGAAAATGTATTACTACTTACTTTCCCTCTGACCTTTCTGTTTGTATGTATCTACCTCCACAGAGGTCGACAGATCACTTCCCATAGACGGGTTGGCAGACAAAGTCAGGAAAATTATGCGCGCATCGATGGGGCCAGAAGCTGTGTGTTGTTATGATTCTGAATGGTCAGATAGCTAGCAGCAATGACAAGAAGCTGCCACGTAGGGAATCGTAGGTGAATCGTTCGGTTCAGCTAGTTTTGCCTTGTTCTTGATTCCATGTCTTGTTTTGAGGTGTTTTTGACTGATTTCATGTCAATGCTAATATGGCTAAAATTAGCTAGCTAGCTAACCAACAACTGTAACGATGTATTTGAGACAACAAATGCTCATTGTGCAAATATACGTATGTTTTCAATAAACATTTGGAGACTAAATATAGTTTACATGTTGTCAACAATCTAAGCCAAGCCTGTTTTTCCCCATAGTTGTGCAAGCATCGGTTTTGTTGCTAAACAATCAACCGGTTGGTCTGTAAGGCACTTGGCTTGAATAACGAGTTTAGACCAGATTTCAATGGCACAGTCAGTCAGTGACTCAACTAAGTCATCTTTTGCTGATGGCAAAGACCTTGACATTGACCTAATTTGTCAAGCTACAGTGAATTGTCACTAAAGCCTTGTTCAAATTGGCAGTTTGAAGTAACTCAAATCCTATTTATTTGCCTCTGATTCGAATCTGTTCTTTTTTCTACAGTCTGAAAAGCCAAAAAGTACATAGAATTAGATATTTCAAGCCACACTTCAAACCCCCTTCGTAGGTGGTTTGTAGTCACATTCAAATAGCTACTCTGTTGACAGTTTGACAAGAACATGTGGTAGCTAACTAGCTTGTTAATTGTTTACAAACAAATTTGTGAATGTGTACTCCCTGTTCACTCATGACTGCATGGCCAGGCACGACTCCAACACCATCATCATCACAGACATCCAATAGGGAGGAGGTCAGAGGCCTGGCCGTGTGGTGCCAGGACAACAACCTCTCCCTCAACGTGATCAAGACAAAGGAGATGATTGTGGACTACAGGAGAAAGAGGACCGAGCACGCCCCCATTCTCATCGACAGGGCTGTAGTGGAGCAGGTTGAGAGCTTCAAGTTCCTTGGTGTCTACATCACCAATCAATCAAGTTTATTTTATATAGCCCTTCGTACATCAGCTAATATCTCGAAGTGCTGTACAGAAACCCAGCCTAAAACCCCAAACAGCAAGCAATGCAGGTGTAGAAGCACGGTGGCTAGGAAAAACTCCCTAGAAAGGCCAAAACCTAGGAAGAAACCTAGAGAGGAACCAGGCTATGAGGGGTGGCCAGTCCTCTTCTGGCTGTGCCAGGTGGAGATTATAACAGAACTATGCCAAGATGTTCAAAATGTTCATAAGTGACAAGCATGGTCAAATAATAATCATGAATAATTTTCAGTTGGCTTTTCATAGCCGATCATTAAGAGTTGAAAACAGCAGGTCTGGGACAGGTGGCGGTTCCATAACCGCAGGCAGAACAGTTGAAACTGGAATAGCAGCAAGGCCAGGTGGACTGGGGACAGCAAGGAGTCAACATGCCCGGTAGTCCTGACGTATGGTCCTAGGGCTCAGGTCCTCCGAGAGAGAGAAAGAAAGAGAGAAGGAGAAAATTAGAGAGAGCCAAGATTTTCAAAATGTTCATAAATGACAAGCATGGTCAAATAATAATCAGGAATAAATGTCAGTTGGCTTTTCATAGCCGATCATTAAGAGTTGAAAACAGCAGGTCTGGGACAGGTAGGGGTTCCGTAACCGCAGGCAGAACAGTTGAAACTGGAATAGCAGCAAGGCCAGGCGGACTGGGGACAGCAAGGAGTCATCATGCCCGGTAGTCCTGACGTATGGTCCTAGGGCTCAGGTCCTCCGAGAGAGAGAAAGAAAGAGAGAAGGAGAGAATTAGAGAGAGCCAAGATTTTCAAAATGTTCATAAATGACAAGCATGGTCAAATAATAAATCAGGAATAAAAGTCAGTTGGCTTTTCATAGCCGATCATTAAGAGTTGAAAGCAGCAGGTCTGGGACAGGTAGGGGTTCCATAACCGCAGGCAGAGCAGTTGAAACTGGAACAGCAGCAAGGCCAGGTGGACTGGGGACAGCAAGGAGTCATCATGCCCGGTTTGCCGTGACGTATGGTCCTAGGGCTCAGGTTCTCAGAGAGACAGAAAGAAAGAGAGAACGAGAGAATTAGAGAGAGCATACTTAAATTCACACAGGACACTGGATAAGACAGGAGAAGTACTCCAGGTATAACCAACTGACCCTAGCCCCCCGACACATAAACTACTGCAGCATAAATACTGGAGGCTGAGACAGGAGCGGTCAGGAGACACTGTGGCCCCATCCGAAGATACCCCCGGACAGGGCCAAACAGGAAGGATATAACCCCACCCACTTTGCCAAAGCACAGCCCCCGCACCAATAGAGGGATATCTTCAACCACCAACTTACAATCCTGAGACAAGGCCGAGTATAGCCCACAAAGATCTCCACCACAGCACAAACCAAGGGGGGGCGCCAACCCAGACAGGAAGATCACGTCAGTAACTCAACCCACTCAAGTGACGCACCCCTCCTAGGGACGGCATGAAAGAGCACCAGTAAGCCAGTGACTCAGCCCCTGTAATAGGGTTAGAGGTAGAGAATCCCAGTGGAGGGGAACCGGCCAGGCAGAGACAGCAAGGGCGGTTCGTTGCTCCAGAGCCTTTCCGTTCACCTTCACACTCCTGGGCCAGACTACACTCAATCATATGACCTACCGAAGAGATAAGTCTTCAGTAAAGACTTAAAGGTTGAGACCGAGTCTGCGTCTCTCACATGGGTAGGCAGACCGTTCCATAAAAATGGAGATCTATAGGAGAAAGCCCTGCCTCCCGCTGTTTGCTTAGAAATTCTAGGGACAATTAGGAGGCCTGCGTCTTGTGTCCGTAGCGTACGTATAGGTATGTACGGCAGGACCAACTCGGAAAGATAGGTAGGAGCAAGCCCATGTAACGCTTTATAGGTTAACAGTAAAACCTTGAAATCAGCCCTTGCCTTAACAGGAAGCCAGTGTAGGGAAGCTAGCACTGGAGTAATATGATCAAATTTCTTGGTTCTAGTCAGGATTCTAGCAGCCGTATTTAGCACTAACTGAAGTTTATTTAGTGCTTTATCCGGGTAGCCGGAAAGTAGAGCATTGCAGTAGTCTAACCTAGAAGTAACAAATGCATGGATTAATTTTTCTGCATCATTTTTGGACAGAAAATGTCTGATTTTTGCAATGTTACGTAGATGGAAAAAAGCTGTCCTTGAAACAGTCTTGATATGTTCGTCAAAAGAGAGATCAGGGTCAAGAGTAACGCCGAGGTCCTTCACAGTTTTATTTGAGACGACTTTACAACCATCAAGATTAATTGTCAGATTTAACAGAAGATCTCTTTGTTTCTTGGGACCTAGAACAAGCATCTCTGTTTTGTCCGAGTTTAAAAGTAGAAAGTTTTCAGCCATCCACTTCCTTATGTCTGAAACACAGGCTTCTAGCGAGGGCAATTTTGGGGCTTCACCATGTTTCATTGAAATGTACAGCTGTGTGTCATCCGCATAGCAGTGAAAGTTAACATTATGTTTTCGAATAACATCCCCAAGAGGTAAAATATATAGTGAAAACAATAGTGGTCCTAAAACGGAACCTTGAGGAACACCGAAATGTACAGTTGATTTGTCAGAGGACAAACCATTCACAGAGACAAACTGATATCTTTCCGATAGGTAAGATCTAAACCAGGCCAGAACTTGTCCGTGTAGACCAATTTGGGTTTCCAGTCTCTCCAAAAGAATGTGGTGATCGATGGTGTCAAAGGCAGCACTAAGGTCTAGTAGCACGAGGACAGATGCAGAGCCTCGGTCTGACGCCATTAAAAGGTCATTTACCACCTTCACAAGTGCAGTCTCAGTGCTATGATGGGGTCTAAAACCAGACTGAAGCATTTCGTATACATTGTTTGTCTTCAGGAAGGCAGTGAGTTGCCGTGCAACAGCTTTTTCTAAAAATTTTGAGAGGAATGGAAGATTCGATATAGGCCGATAGTTTTTTATATTTTCCGGGTCAAGGTTTGGCTTTTTCAAGAGAGGCTTTATTACTGCCACTTTTAGTGAGTTTGGTACATATCCGGTGGATAGAGAGCTGTTTATTATGTTCAACATAGGAGGGCCAAGCACAGGAAGCAGCTCTTTCAGTAGTTTAGTAGGAATAGGATCCAGTATGCAGCTTGAAGGTTTAGAGGCCATGATTATTTTCATCATTGTGTCAAGAGATATAGTACTAAAACACTTAAGTGTCTCTCCCGATCCCAGGCCCTGGCAGAGCTGTGCAGATCCAGGACAGCTAAGCCCTGGAGGAATACGCAGATTCAAAGAGGAGTCCGTAATTTGCTTTCTAATGGTCATGATCTTTTCCTCAAAGAAGTTCATGAATTTATTACTGCTGAAGTGAAAGCCATCCTCTCTTGGGGAATGCTGCTTTTTAGTTAGCTTTGCAACAGTATCAAAAAGAAATTTTGGATTGTTCTTATTTTCCTCGATTAAGTTGGAAAAGTAGGATGATCGAGCAGCAGTGAGGGCTCTTCGGTACTGCACGGTACTGTCTTTCCAAGCTAGTCGGAAGACTTCCAGTTTGGTGTGGCGCCATTTCCGTTCCAATTTTCTGGAAGCTCGCTTCAAAGCTCGGGTATTTTCTGTATACCAGGGAGCTAGTTTCTTATGACAAATGTTTTTCGTTTTTAGGGGTGCAACTGCATCTAGGGTATAGCGCAATGTTAAATTGAGTTCCTCAGTTAGGTGGTTAACTGATTTTTGTCCTCTGACGTCCTTGGGTAGGCAGAAGGAGTCTGGAAGGGCATCAAGGAATTTTTGTGTTGTCTGAGAATTTATAGCACGACTTTTGATGCTCCTTGGTTGGGGTCTGAGCAGATTATTTGTTGCGATTGCAAACGTAATAAAATGGTGGTCCGATAGTCCAGGATTATGTGGAAAAACATTAAGATCTACAACATTTATTCCATGGGACAAAACTAGGTCCAGAGTATGACTGTGGCAGTGAGTAGGTCCAGAGACATGTTGGACAAAACCCACTGAGTCGATGATGGCTCCGAAATACTTTTGGAGTGGGTCTGTGGACTTCTCCATATGAATATTAAAATCACCAAAAATTAGAATATGATCTGCTATGACTACAAGGTCTGATAGGAATTCAGGGAACTCAGAGAGGAACGCTGTATATGGCCCAGGAGGCCTGTAAACAGTAGCTATACAAAGTGATTGAGTAGGCTGCATAGATTTCATGACTAGAAGCTCAAAAGACGAAAACGTCATTTTTTTTTTTGTAAATTGAAATTTGCTATCGTAAATGTTAGCAACACCTCCGCCTTTGCGGGATGCACGGGGGATATGGTCACTAATGTAACCAGGAGGTGAGGCCTCATTTAACACAGTAAATTCATCAGGCTTAAGCCATGTTTCAGTCAGGCCAATCACATCAAGATTATGATCAGTGATTAGTTCATTGACTATGACTGCCTTTGAAGTGAGGGATCTAACATTAAGTAACCCTATTTTGAGATGTGAGGTATCACGATCTCTTTCAATAATGGCAGGAATGGAGGAGGTCTTTATCCTAATGAGATTGCTAAGGCGAACACCGCCATGTTTAGTTTTGCCCAACCTAGGTCGAGGCACAGACACAGTCTCAATGGGGATGGCTGAGCTGACTACACTGACTGTGCTATTGGCAGACTCCACTAAGCTGGCAGGTTGGCTAACAGCCTGCTGCCTGGCCTGCACCCTATTTCATTGTGGAGCTAGAGGAGTTAGAGCCCTATCTATGTTAGTAGATAAGATGAGAGCACCCCTCCAGCTAGGATGGAGTCCGTCACTCCTCAGCAGGCCAGGCTTGGTCCTGTTTGTGGGTGAGTCCCAGAAAGAGGGCCAATTATCTACAAATTCTATCTTTTGGGAGGGGCAGAAAACAGTTTTCAACCAGCGATTGAGTTGTGAGACTCTGCTGTAGAGCTCGTCACTCCCCCTAACTGGGAGGGGGCCAGAGACAATTACTCGATGCCGACACATCTTTCTAGCTGATTTACACGCTTTCTAGCTGATTTACACCAACAAACCATCATGATCCAAACACACTAAGACAGTCATGAAGAGGGCACGACAAAGCCTATTCCCCTTCAGGAGACTGAAAAGATTTGGCATGGGTCCTCAGATCCTCAAAAGGTTCTACAGATGCACCATCGAGAGCATCCTGACTGGTTGCATCACTGCTTGGTATGGCAACTGCTCGGACTCTGACCCCAAGGCACTACAGATGGTAGTGTGTACGGCACAGTACATCACTGGGGCCAAGCTTCCTGCCATCCAGGACCTCTATGCCAGGCGGTGTCAGAGGAAGGCCCTAAAATTTGTCTAAGACTCCAGCTACCCTAGTCATAGACTGTTCTTTCCGCTATCGCAAGCGGTACCGGAGCGCCAAGTCTAGGTCCAAAAAGCTTCTTAACAGCTTCTACCTCCAAGCCATAAGACTCCTGAATAGCTAATCAAAGGGCTACCCGGACCCCTCTTTTACGCTGCTGCTACTCTCTGTTTATTATCTATGCATAGTCACTTTAACTCTACCTACATATACATATTACCTCAATTACCTCGACTAACCGGTGACCCCGCACATGGACTCTGTACCGGTACCTCCTGTATATAGCCTCGCTATTGTTATTTTACTGCTGCTGTTTAATTATGTGTTACTTTTATTTTCTATTTTTACGTATACATTTTTTTACTTAACACTTATTTTTCTTAAAACTGCATTGTTGGTTAAGGGCTTGTAAGTAAGCATTTCACTGTATGGTCTACACCTGTTGTATTCGGCGCATGTGACAAATACAATTTGATTTGATTTGATTAGAAAGCTAAACATCTACCTAGCTAGCTAGTTGACTGCTGTGGCTAGCCAAAAGGGACTTGTTTTGAAAGTTGGATCATGTAATCCTTTGGGGCTCCTGAGTGGTGCAGCAGTCTAAGGCACTGCATCTCAGTGCAAGAGGTGTCACTATAGTCCCTGGTTCAATTCCAGGCTGTCTCACACCTGGCTGTGATTGGGAGTCCCATATGGTGGTGCACAATTGGCCCAGTGTCATCCTGGTTTGGCTGGGGTAGGCTGTCATTGTAAATAAGAATTTGTTCTTAACTGACTTGCCTAGTTAAATAAATGTAAAAATCCTTTGAGGCTATAAACATGTTCTTACCCTATGCTTTTTGAACGTTCAAAGGAACTGGGAAATGTCCATGGCATTTTTGTCGCCTTGTTGTTACAGAACTTCCTAGTGATAGGAACCACGAGTACCACCACCAATCAGCCTACACCACTGCACACACACACGTCATTACTATGACAACTAGCGTAGCCATGTCAGCAAATGACTGCTGTCTGAACACACACAAAACTGATCTGGTCACTTGTAACTTGCTGTTTGGACAGTCAGTAGTCCAAAACTGATTTGAACATTAAGGCCTGCAGTGTGAACAAGGCTTTAGTGTTTCGGGGCTGAGCCCAGCAATGAGTTTCGGTGAGAAAGTGCAGGGACGTTTCCCCTCAGCGCTTGCTAGTGGAACCAGTCCTCTGCTGGGTCCCATTCTCCTACGGTAATCCAACAGGGAGTTACACCCTTAGAGAAGCATTGTGCTGTGGTGAAAGCTCCCTCTACGCATGACCGATCCGTCGGATCGAACACACACACACACATCCAGACTATCAGACACGCACATACACACACTCACACATGGTTTCCCCCGGCCCTTCATGTCCAACACAACCATAGGAACCAGAGAAAGGAAAGGTTACTTTAGTTGTCAGGTTATTCAAATACAGCAGGTCGAGCATCTAAGTACTTACCTCAAGCCCCCAACCAACCAACCAAAACACCACAACACCTTAGCAGGCGGTGCCACATGTAAAGCTGGAGGTGAGTCCTTCCTGGGTCAGAGGACAGCATTGTGACATGTGGAGTGGTGATCCATAATGACATGTTGACCGACAAGACGGGAACTCCTCAGCCGTTCATTTTGTGTCAAAACAGTGACGATTATGTTTGTAACATCATCCACCTTACCTGAGTCCTGAATACCTGCATCAGCTCCTTGAACTAAGGCTTAGGCTTTAGCTCAGCGGGCTAACACAGTGTTATGGTGTGCAGAAGACCCAGGTTTGAAACCCAGTTGGTCACAGTTGCACTCCTGTGGTTTACATTTATGGCAATAGTTTGATTATATAAGTTATATAAAGGAAACAGCAATCTAAATAGTCCATAAACTCCCATAAAAAACCACACAAAGAACTGGAAGGTAACAAATGGAGTAGCCAGACAACTCAACTCCGTATCAATAGAAAAAGGATAATACACCTGCACCTGCAAGCAAAGAGTAATGAGTTGGTGCCTGTTGAGGGAGATTATCAACATTGTTGGGTCACTTCCTACTGTATGTGTGTTTCCTCCACAATGGGCTCACCTTTTCACCCCTGGTGCAGATATCCTTGCCAGACACAAGCCCAAGGCACCTCCAACCATTTAGGAAGGCCCCATAGTAGTCGTCTTACAAAGTGCCTGAGGAATCCGCAATTATGGCATGTACATATGATGTTAATGTAACAGATATCAATGAAACAATATACGTTCTATCTGTCTGTTTTAAATGGGTTAATCTATGTTTGGAAAGAGTCACATTAAATTAATTCAAAACAACACGGGATCCAAATTGTGGTGTAATTAGCCGCGTTATGCCTCCAGCAGTGATCTTTAGGGCAACCTACCCACAATGAGAACAAAATGTAGCATACAAGTACCTGAATGCCTGCACACAAGATGTGGCTTGTGTTGGCTCTTTGCCTTAAGTACAGATAATCCACAAGTGTCAGTGATTGAGGAGGTTCAAATCCCACAGCAACAGACGTGCAGGTGGCACTGGAAAGAAACGTCATACCAGGAGCTTTTTTTAAGACCTCTCCCTTCAAATACTTACCATTCGGAATGCAGAGCTACAGACCAGAGCGAGCTCCCCCTGACAAACCGAGCTGCAGAGGAATTTCAGACTGACAAGCTGCTAATGCATAACACACACATTTGAAGACACAGGCACGCACACCAGCAAATACACAGGTCATGTTTTTGCCACTGTAGACTGTTTTGCAGTGCATCCTGTTTGAATGGTCATGGCGAACTCCCAGCCAAGTCACAGAGATCAGCCAGGTCACCCGTGATAAAAGTCAGTATTTGACGTCCATCCATGTCTGAGGACGTCAAGAGATGACATGGAAACCAGCCTCTAGGGGCAACAGTGAGCGCTGTTTCCTTCAAGTAGGTTTCGGTTTTGCTAGGGAGTTGTGGATGGGGATGGTGGATGGGCATTAAAAAAAGTAACCTTTATTTAACTAGGCAAGTCAGTTAGAAACAATTTCATATTTACAATGACGGCCTACCGGGGAACAGTGGGTTAACTGCCTTGTTCAGGGGTAGAACAACAGATTTTTACCTTGTTACCTTAACCATTCGGAGTTAATGCCTAACCTTAACATTTCGGAGTTAATGCCCTCACCTTAAAAATGTGGAGTTAAGGCCTAAACTTAACCTTAAACCCTTTGAAATTTGACGTTTGCAACAACATCGAAATTAGACGTTTGAGAAACATGGATGAACGTCTAATTCGGACGTGACACTGTGAGAGCTAGTTGCAGAGATAGCTGCATCAGTCCTGTTGAGAGTTTGAGGATGTATCTAGAGTCTATACATTATGACTCACAACATGTCTTCCCCCCTCAAAAAAATGTGTTTTATTGGTCACAGACACCAGATAGGTGCAGTGAAACATGCAAAAATGGGATATGATGCCTGACCTTAGATCAGATTATAATCATGTTTATAACGACAATAAATGGCTTTATGTAACCTCAGGCTACCTTAGAGTCCGTTCTGAGATCAGTATAAAGATCCAGTAGATATCATACACCGATGGTTGATCTCGAGGAACTGAAACCTCAAAAGCTACAGTAAATATTTTGACAGTGTGTCTTGTCAAGTGTGTTGCTATCAACACACAAGTCTTGCTGTGAGGAAGCATCTGAAGTAATGACAGACAACAACAGCAAACCTATTCAGGTCCCTACTTTGGCAAAGTCAAAGAAAGAAAGGCTAGAAGAAGCCATTGCAAGAGCAATAAACTACAGGTGTAGGATCTTAATTTGAATAGTATTGTCGCAGCAAAATAATCCTGCAGCAACAGGATTTGAACATTTAGTCCATAATGTTGCTTGATCGGTGGCCAAAATTAGGCTACATGAAAAGCGCAATACTGTCAATATGACCTTGTGTTATTGCGAGTTTTTTTTGCGTTTCCTGTGGTGCAGGAAATTTCTCAGCAACAAAATAGTGATCAAATTAGGATCCTACATCTGCATAGCCTACCTGTAATGTGAATAAACATGGAGGTTTGTTATCACTGCTATTGACTTTTTGAAGAATATAATTATGAGTGGCTTACTGTGACTGAGAATTGGCATTAGTTTGCACATAAACACCTGTTGATTAAGAATTTACATATCATTGAATGAGTGTTATATTTCTCATAGCGCCTATCTGTTTTTCTAAGCAGTACTTACCAATGGGGCTTATTATACAAACATGTTGTGATATCAAATAATTGAACAATTTCAACATCGGATCATCATGACAGACGTGTGAATACGGAGCCAGAGTCCTTTCCTCAGTCTGTAGGGCTTTAAAGACATGTCAAGGTTTGACAGCTGTGAAAACACAGCACTGTGTTCACAGATCTAAATGGAAACCTGATGAATACCTGTATCTTCCTGCTTAGGAATTGTGGGGATTTAAGTAGCGGTTGAAAAGCTTGTCAGGAACTGACAAACAAAGATGTAATTGTACACAACCGGAGAGTTGCAACACTTTTGACCAAAGAACCAATTACGGGTTGTGTTAGTAGTTTATACCATTGTAATAAAAATGTTCACATACAGTACCAGTCAAAAGTTTAGACACACTGACTGATTCAAGAGTTTTCCTTTATTTTACTATTTATGATTCCATATGTGTTAGTTCATAGTTGTGATGTCTTCACTATTATTCTACAATGTAGAAAATAGTACAAATAAAGAAAAACCCTTGAATGAATAGGTGTGTCCAAACTTTTGACTGGTGCTGTATGTTAAGTTGTGGTGATAAGAGATTATGTCTTATCACCAAGCAGCTGAAATATTTGTTTGGTTACATCTTATTAAACATTAAGCATATCATATCAGGTGTTTGAAGGACCCATGTGTTGCCTGAAGTGCTAACTCACTGGGCAAAATCTGCTTGAATCAACGTTGTTTCCACGTAATTGTACTTCCACGAAGGCAGAGACTCAATTTCATGGGAAGCCACTCTTCCTCTCCTTCCTCCCCCGCTCACCCCTCCCTCCATCCCCTCCGTCTGCTCTGCCCTGTCAGAAACCCAGACGATGAAGAGATAAATCCGTCCTAATGAACTAGAACATAATAAGGAGTGTGTTACAGCTTCTCCGGTGCTGAACACTTACATGTGTCTCTATTGTGAAACATGAGCCTCCATTCAGGTGCAGGTAAGGGGAAAAATGCTGATGTGAGGGTGGGGAGCCCGAGCCAGTCACTGTGGTTGTGGCAAGCGGAGGCATTAACAAGGTGTTGACACACATGGATCCAAACAGAGGCGTCAGTGATGCACGGACTGACATCTGCAATCAGGCATGGCCTTAATTGTGGGCTACACCACGAGATAGTTAAAGAGAGCTGGATATACTGTCTCTATAGGGTCGGAGTTGAACTCAGAGAGAGAGAGAGAGAGAGAGAGAGAGAGAGAGAGAGAGAGAGAGAGAGAGAGAGAGAGAGAGAGTGAGAGGAGAGAGAGAGATCGAGAGAGAGGGAGGGAGAGAGATAGAGACCAACTAAGAGAAAGGCAAGAAGGAATGTATGTTTTTTGTATTATTAGGACGGTGACAGAGTGCTAGCAGAGCTTTAAAAACTCCAGCGATGCAGAAATGTAATCACACTACAATCACAATTGTCATGGGAGAGCAACATTGCATAAAACTCTTCATATTAGGTGAGACTGTCATAGTGACAATAGCCTCTATCCCTGGCTGTATTTTCTGTCCCAGGGATACTCACACAGTGAATTAACGGCGGTGGTGGGCCCTGGGCTGCACGCAGCTTCAGTTATGTAAACTGACCCAGCCTGGGAGCCAGTCAACCGTCCACGGGACTTTGCATCAAGACCAAGCCCCATCCAGCTGCAATGCAAACAAGACTGAAGCCCTACTGCTCCTGGGTGTACTGGTTGTGTCAGCATACAAACACACACAGGGTGAACAACAGACACATGTGGGCAAACACACACTGTACGCAGAGTATGCGAACATAATTAGATCAAATACACACACTAATACACATAAGCACAGAGATGACAGATACAAATAGTTACCTCATACAAAAAGTAGAACCAACACAATATTTTTTACAATTATGATATCTAAACAAACAAGATAGCCATAAGTGACACATAAGTGGAATAAATTGCCTAGTCAGGAATTAGCCTAATATTTAAATCTAAACTTTTTCGAAGTTAAATATTTTTGTGCGTATAGGCACTCAAATATTGTATTTTTTTTAAAGTTTAGATTTAAATTTTAGGCTAATTCCTGACTAGGAAATGTATTACATTCATGTATTACATTTTAATGAAGTAACATCAGAACTGGTGTCTGCTAGTGTATAGTTAGCTATCTTGTTTTTATTGTGCATAATGTGCTGCGACCCTAATCAAAAAGTATTTAATAACTCAAAATAACAAAACGGAGCTATATGTTGTTGTAACATTTCAACTTAAAAAACGTGTGCGATTGAATGCAGCATTGCTGTATGGTGCACTTAAAATGTATTGTAGTTGAGTAGTCAGCCTAGGCTATTTCTCAAATGTTGCTGTAATAGGCCTACATCTATCTCCGTTGCATGGTGTTTTGTTTTTTAGTTATTCATTGTCAAGATTTAAAAACCGAAGCCAGACTGCAACATTTTAGTAGCCTATCTAGGATTGTGGCATGTGTCTGTACACTTTCCTTCCGCTGCACGCTGTAAATGGGACACACGAAAGCATTAAGTTAAAGTTAAATTCACCGATGAGAGCGCATCGGGCTGTAATGGTAAGTAGATGACTCAACTGTTGACTCGTTTATTCTCGCTTGTGTGTACTATTTGGCCCGCGGGGCCTTGTGTTTGACACCTATGCGCTAGCCTGCTAGCCACGTTTTGACTGATTTGACTGATTTGTGATCATTGCCCTTGCTGGTTTGATTGTATTGATATTCCCAGATTTAGTTACAGTCATCCGTTTTTGTTAAACATATTGAAGTAGTGCATCCCGAATGGGTGGAGGCTGCAAAAAATGTACCAGGCCAGCAGTGATACTGATAGCAATATTTTTGGGACTACCAAGACGTATTGGTGAATTATATTAATAATGCATCCATCTATTCTGCCAGCACTGCCTTACTGTACGACTTGGATTTTTTTGTAAAATATAAACTGTTTTTAAAACCTCCTATAACTATGATTTTTATATTTTTTTACTGATTTGACTGTTTGTTTCATATCTGCAAAGTAGGTTTCACAACACTGTCAGTTACACTTTAACCTGTGGCATATCTTACATAAAATCCATCTCAGTGATCACATGAGAACTCTCTCCTCCAACCTCAGGGACTCTAACCACCATGAAGACCAGGCTGAAGAGGTCCTCACCCAGTCCCCGACCATAGCCATTGTTCCCAACCATTAGCGTGGCAAACACCAACCCCAAATAACCCACCTGTACACGGCCAGCAAATGGTTAAAGCAAAGCGCTGACATTCAAATTGCTTGATTTGTTTCTCTTTGTTTGCAGAGAGCCGTTTCTCCCTGTCAGCCGGAGTGCTAGTATAGAGACTTGCGCTCTTCATTTGCGTTGGATTGTTATTGCGACGCGGCACAGCTGGACAGATTAATTCCACGACCAGACAGTGGTCATATGCCTCTCTGGGTTGCAGTGATGCGCAACTGGACGCAGAGGGCGGACGGAAGGAGGCCGCGTCCTCTCGAAGTTGCACCAATGCGTAGCTACAGGCCTCTTTGCTGTGGGGTCCTTTATGTGTCCACTCATGCTGAACTAAAGCACTCTTCAAATTTGACATGAGGAATAGGTTTGAAACTAAAGTTTGTTTTTAAAATAACTATTTGCATAGAAATAAACGTTAATTATAATCGATTTAACAATTCACATTTCCTGTTGCTGCAGGATTATTTTCCTGCTTTAGCAAACTGCAAAAATCTGTAAACTACCTTGAGAAACAAGTTCCTATCTAAATACACTTCACTTCTGTAACAATAACTTGAAAGCAGACCTAAAACCACTTGGTCTAGTTTTGATATTGTCAATTGAGAATCACTCTTGCCCACTAAAACCTCACCTTTTCTTTCCTTGTCATGTCCCTATCATTTAGTTGAATCATTAAAACATGAGTAGCCAAGATTTCAGCTTTCAGATTTAGTAGAAAATGTTGATACTACTAAGTCCTATCATAATTCTCAATCATAAACAAGATTTTAATCAAATATTAAAACAACTGGTGCTATTGTGCGTGAGGGCCATGTGATGAGGCGTTCATAAACTATGGAAAATATGAGCTTGTGCTCATCCCCCACAGCGAACGTCTGTTAAATTAGTCGATCCTATTGTTCACGACCGTGGAGCATGAGGTACAGGCTTATGTGAAAAAAGGTGAGGTCCAATGCAGATACTGTTTAACTTGTTCACCTGTCATCAGAATACAGTATGTATCATTAACCATGTACAATAACCAGGCATCTTGTTAGATCTATCTATACTAGCTCATACATCTAACATATCCATTAGGTATGAAAATCAACCTTTTTGAATTTCTAAAACATAAAGATCTTTACACTAAACGCAACACTATTGAAAGTTAGTGCTGGGCAAACCCATACTGTCATCCATCTTTGAATCTATTTTCCAAATGTTAAAGGTCCATTACAATTTAAAATAGGCCATTATGCATAGAGTACAGAATTAATTTGCATCATTAAAAACACCTGATCTTTCCAAAATTTGCATCACATGATCAAACTATTCTCTCCGTATCTATGAATGGCTATGACTGACACACACAAACAGCCCAACAGGCAGTGAGTGGATGGTGTATTTGCATGTCACGATCTCCTCTCACTGGGTATCCAGACGGGGGTGTCAGCCGGCTTTGCATGCACTAAACACACACACCCCCGTTTTACATACAGCTTCAATGGAGGACCCTGGGGCCAGTGTGTGGCATTTCACAACTTGCCTTAGATTATCAATAAACGTGCAGTGCTTTTTATAATATAACTCCTATTTCTATCATTGCAGACAATGACAACAATAAGCAATGTTGATCAGATGATCATGGAATATTTATGACACCAGCTGGCCTATTTTTTTACCCATAAAGCATCACTCACATATGGTAGATACATAAACAGTTGTTGTTAACTGACACAGCTTTTGAATATTGAATTAAACATTGTACAATGTACCATGTACAGTCCATTCTCCAGATAAACAGAAAAGGGCCAAATAAGTTTTCTTCCATAGACCAGTCATTTCACTTGAGGCTCACTAGGACTTACTTGAAAAATGTGATATCAATATCTCTGACTTCCCTAGTGAAATAAAATACAAATATTGTATATTCAATAGAATTATATAATATTGAACCCATCAATACGCAGGTTATGAATGTCTGTCATCACAGGAGCCTTGCCTCAATGCTGGCACAGGGCCAAGAAGCGGCCATTGTGAGATGCCCCGGATAATTCCTTTGGGCGCTAGGGATTACCTGGAAATGACAGCTATGTGGAGTCTTACGGGAACCCAGGGCGTATTCACCTCTGTGGTGATGACACCTCATGGTGTAAGGCCCTTAGCTCCAGAGCCTACAGACCAGGGGACCCACAGCCCCAGCCCACCCCAGGAGGCAGGGCCTTTCATCGGGCTGTTGTCTGGGGGAAGCCTCCCTCCCTCCACCTCTCTGGATCTGACACTAGCACTTTGTGTAACTCTGTTAGTGTTGAGTGCTGGGAGAGTGCAGCAGGGCTTTTCCCATTCTGTTTGCTTAAAAGATTGAGTTAGTTAACCCTAGCACTCTGGAGTAGACTGGGACTCATCGTCACATACCAAAAGGGCTGTTGAGAGGAGTGAGTGAGGTACTGTTGTTGGCGCTGGTCAAATGGCAAAATGTTTTGTCATCAAGTTGATAACAAGCGTATCTAATAGCATGTGTATTTCAGTGAAGTAAAATGCCAATCAATATTATGGTCATAACACATAGTCATATTGTACAAACACAAAAAGACTTGTAAAAGCTCTACCATACAAACAAAGGAAGAATAGTGAAATTATCTTCAAATAATGATACTGCCATATTTTCAGGACAATGAATTAACATCAATATACTTTTTTTTTTTAATTACTCGTAATTTTGATTTTATGTTTGTCCCTAATTCTCAGGTTATGTCCAGGAGTGTGCTGCCTGCATGGCCTTGCTTTGCATGCATAAAATCACAGGGCAGGTTCTGTCTGGACAACATTTACATCTCTTAACACAGCTGGGCCCGGCTAACCACTGGGCCAAAACAAACAAGGAAACGCAGAAGAACAACAATCCCCAGGTTAAATCACCACTAAAGAGGCCTTTTAGTGTTCAGCATCAAAACAACAAGGGTCCATTTTGGACCTTTTCAAATCAACTTGAGGTGTAACTTTAGAGCTGTATTTGAATGGTTGGAAGGAAAGACAGTTTATTCATTGGTCACAGGGTTTGAAAAGTACCTTAATAGAACATATTGGACAGCTGTAGTGCGATGCTGAGATCATCTGATTCATTTATTTACTGAAATCTGGTTAAATTGGAATGAACTAAAAACAGAGAATATACTTTTTTTTAATGTTTTCGTAATTTCAATCGTTTACTATCTTATACATGTTACTGAAAAGTCAGTGCTGCTCTACATCCAATATTTACAGCAACAAAAAAGTAGTCCTAAATATACACTTTTTAAAAACTGCCAGTGGCATTACATATATTTTAAAACACATGAACAATAAACCCTTATCCATTTTACTGAGGTGAGTCAGTCCCTGGGTGGGGGTGTGGCTCAGGTAGCTGCAGAGGAGGTAGTCGAGACCTCAGGTAACTCACTGACACTCTCACACACAACTGGAAGAACGTGTTTACAGTCACTGTATTCTCTCATCTCTACCTGACGAGACTATCCTGGATATATAGAAAACTGGGAACGCAAACCATCTTTATTTGTTGAACTGCTGATTTTTGGACTCGAGGACTGAGTTTTTGAGGACTGTGAGTTTTTGAAGAAGGAATGTTGAAACCTTCCTTTCTAGTAAATATTTTATTGCTCTTCTCTCCCTGCGTCTGCTACTGTTCCTGTCGATGACATACTGCACTTTTGGACAACCTTAGAACGACCTAGACCATTAACTTTGCAAGTTAGTCCGTTCTGTTTTTGGACATTTACGAACTACACTCAACCATGCCGGTGGTCAAAGTGGAGAAAGACACTTCTGAGATCTCCCCGCCTGCTCCCAACCCCCCTCATACGACCACAACAGTGTCGGACGAACCGTCAAGGGGCCGCCGCAGGAAGAGACCCCTCCAGCGAGGGAAGCCCCCCTACAGCTACATCGCCCTCATCTCCATGGCGATAGCCAACTCGCCCAACCATAAGCTGACCCTGGGCGGCATCTACAAGTTCATCACGGAGCGGTTCCCCTTCTACCAAGACAACTCCAAGAAGTGGCAGAACTCCATCCGCCACAACCTGACCCTCAACGACTGCTTCATCAAGATCCCTAGGGAGCCAGGGAGGCCCGGGAAGGGTAACTACTGGGCCCTGGACCCCAACGCAGAAGACATGTTCGAGAGCGGCAGCTTCCTCCGGCGCAGGAAGAGGTTCAAGCGCTGTGACTTTACGACCTACACGTCATATGTACATGAGTCCCCTGTCTTCTCGCCTGTCCAGATCGCTCGCTCGACCTACTCCAGCTCCGTCTACGGCTCCAATATGGCGGTGAGTCCCCCGTACGGCCAGCATGGTCAGCTACCCTCTGCCTACTACCCATCTTCCTCGCCCCCCGGGTTCGGTCCTCACTGCCAGTCCCACTCCCGCATGTTCAGCATCAACACAATCATAGGGCACCCCTCCGGGGGTCAGGGGCCCGAGATGATGCAGCAGCCCAGCCGGAGCTTCAGTCCAGATGGAGGCCCCGCTGGGGGCCCCAGCCACTGTAACCTTGGAGCCCCAGCCTTCCAGGCCCAGTCATGTGGAGGGGCCATGCTGTCCCGCTCCTCGGCCCATGTGGGGTTTCCCTACTCGGGCCCCAACGGACACCACCACCACCCACACCACCACCCACCTCAGGGCTCCTACAGCCAGGGACACAGCCAGGGGTATGGAGGGTCAGGGCGTCTCCACTCCCACTCCTCACCCCACATGGCTGGAGATGCTGTGGAGCATTATGGGAGAGTGTCCCCGGGACAGTTGGGCTCGTTGGTCCAGTATAATGGTGCAGGTACCACCAGCACTGGAGCCTACCTAAGACACCCCACGTACTCGGGGAACATGGATAGGTTTGTGTCTGCCATCTGAGGAACTGTCTTCAAAGAATTATGCATTGGGTTGGTTTTTGGAAGGAACAGTTCCAGTGGACTTTTCCGTTTCAGTTGGCGGCTATGTGAGAGACACTGGTGTTAGTGGGATGGCATGAATGAAAAAGAAAAGACTAAAGGACATAAAATGAACAGGATTTTTTCGTCATGTTTTGGTGTGTTATTTTGACTTGAATCAATGTGCATGTTTTGAGATATAAAATGTCATTAATTCAGTAACTGTGACAAATATGATATGGACTGCAATACAATGTATACACGCTCAAGTATCAAGTGCAATGCTCAGGACACTACATTGTTAAATATACATTCATGTTTAAATCCATATCATGATGCACCATAATGTGTGTACAGTTGAGATTTGAATCTAAAGGTTAAAGTATGTGTCTGGACTTGTATCACTTTGTAGCTTCATCGAGTATCTCAAAAGCCTGAATGAGGTTTTGCAGTTCGTTTTCTTTACTGTGGTGAAAATCTGTGGTTGCAAAAGCTCAATTTTCATGAGTTGAATGTGTGCAGGGTCTTTTTTTTATGTAATTGTCTAAATGTATTTGTAATGGAATTTAAACTGTGTAAATTATTGTTTCATTTTGTGCATTTGATAAAGATTTTTTGGAAAAAATACTTAAGAAGTATTTTGTGCCTTTTTTTTAATAAGGAATCATAGTTGAATTACATTAATTTAAGCAAAACAACATAATTACTTCAAGGATAAATGTATCATTGAATAAAATATGCAGATGCCTGTAGTGCAAGTTGTGACTAAAGGAGTTTCAATGGTAGAAATCAAAACTCTTGGTTTGGAGCCACTTAACACTTGTTAATCATTGTTGTAATTAAAGTGCAACAATTGGAAATGGTCATGCAAGGAGTTATGGGAATGTTTCACGTTTTTATTATTCGCATCTACAGGTCAGGATACACAAAATGAAATGCTTACTTGCAGGTTCCTTCTCGACAATGCAACAACTATAAGAAACAATAAACGATCAGAACAGGAATATAAAGTATATGGCTCAGTAGAATAGAATAAACATTTTAGCAGAAGCATAATAATAGAATGTGTCACTGAAAAGTCCATCATTCTGTAGATTTACAGCTAAAGGAATGTAATAGAAATACATACAGCTTAGAGAAGAGCAAAAGTAAAAGAGCTCTTCAATGCATACACTTCATGCTTCATGACATTAACAAAAAGACTGCTTCCTTCATTCCTTGCCAGAAACAGGCACTTAAGACATTTCAGACTGCATCTTTTGTGCAGCTCATTCCTCCCCTCCATCATTTCAGCTCAGTTGGACATGAAGTGTGTCTGGAGCCATAGAATTATCAGTCACTGTGAACGGCAGGCACAAGTGTCATGTCCAGACATCAGTGTACAGATGTAGGATCTTAATTTAATCACCCTGTTGCAGGAGAAACAAAAACTTGTGGTGTATTTGAGGTTTAAAAATGCTTCTGAAGTCTGACATTTCAAAGCGGATATTACAGACATGCAATTTTTTTTAAATTAACCCCTACAAAAATATCCATTAATTACAATCCACATAATAATTCACATTTCCTGTTACTGCAAGATTATTTTCCTGCTCTAGCAACCTGGCTCAAATTAGGATCCTACATCTGTAGCGCACACTCAGACAGAAAGCCTGGCCTAATCTTCGCTAAAGAACCAGCAATCAGCAAATTAATTCACTTGTAACCTGATATTTTAACTCAGTACACTACGTGTTCAGTGGTGTCAGGTAAAACATGTGTGTGGCTCAGACAGTCTATTGTCTAAATATACTTTACACTCAGGACAACAAGACTTAAAAGGGAGGAAGAGAAGGAAAAAACTGTTTTATGCCATCGTTATGAGGTCATTTCAGATCAGCTACATTTGAAGTCGGAAGTTTACTTACACCTTAGCCAAATACATTTAAACTCAGTTTTCCACAATTCCTGACATTTAATCCAAGTAAAAATGTCCTGTCTTAGGTCAGTTAGTGGAAGCCTTAGGAAGTGCAATATGACCCCATAGACACTGTATATCGATAGGCAATAACTTGAAAAACTACAAACCTCAGATTTCCCACTTCCTGGTTGGATTTTTTTCTCAGGTTTTTGCCTGCCATATGAGTTCTGTTATACTCACAGACATCATTCAAACAGTTTTAGAAACTTCAGAGTGTTTTCATCCAAATCTACTAATTATATGCATATTCTAGCATTTGGGCCTGAATAGCAGGCAGTTTACTCTGGGCACCTTATTATCCAAGCTACTCAATACTGCCCCCTAGTCCCAAAGAAGTTTTAATTGTCCTGTTTTAAGGTGAATTTGTCTCCCAGTGTCTAGAGCTTAGCTCTATTACGTTTCTTTTTATCCTAAAAAACCCTCCCTAGTTCTTGCAGATGACAGGCATACCCATAACATAATGCAGCCACCACCATGCTTGAAAATATGAAGATTGCTATTCAGTAATGGGTTGTGTTGGATTTGCCACAAACATAACCCTTTAAATTCAGGACATAAAGTTAATTTCTTTGCGCATTTCTTGCAATTCTACTTTTAGTGCCTTATTGCAAACAGGATGCATGTTTTTGAATATTTTTATTCTTTACAGGCTGTTGTGGAGTAACTACAATGTTGTTGACCCAGCCTCAGTTTTCTCTTATCACAGCCATTAAACTCTGTTTTAAAGTCACAATTAGCCTCATGGTGAAATCCTTGAGCAGTTTCTTTCCTCTCTTGCAACTGAGTAAGGAAGGACACCTGTATCTTTGTAGTGACTGAGTGTATTGATACACCATCCAAAATGTAATTACTAACTTCACCATGCTCAAAGGGATATTCTGCTTTATGTTTTTTTACCCATCGTCCAATAGGTTCCCTTCTTTGTGAGGCATTGGAAAACCTTCCTGGTGTGTGTGGTTCAAACCATGTTTCAAATTCACGCTCGACTGAGGGACCTTACAGATAATTCTATGTATGGGGTACAGAGATTAGGTATTCATGAAAAATGTTAAACACTATTACTGCACATAGAGTGAGTCCATGCAACTTAAGACTTGTTAAGCAAATATTTACTCCTGAACTTATTTAAGCTTGCCCTAACAAAGGTCTTGAATACTTATTGACTCAAGACATTTCAGCTTGTCATTTTAATTTGTAAACATTTCTAAAAACATAATTCCACTTTGCCATTATGGGGTATTGTGTGTAGGCCAGTGAAACATCTCAACGTAATCAATTTTAAAATCAGACTAACACAACAAAATGTGGAAAATGTCAAGGGGTGTGAATACTTTGAAGGCTCTGTACCGACATGTAGTTGTTGATAGACACATTGACTATATTCATCATGCATTACGTGAATCTAAATGGGTGAAGTTAGTCTAAATAAATCTGCAAATAAGTTTTCAAATATCAAGTCCTTTTGACAATACAAATTCTAATCTCCTACTGGTAATCAAATATAAAGTCCATATCACAAATCCACCTGGATAGACTGTGGGATACGTTCCTTGGAGCCGACAGCAACTCACGTCTTAGGTATTTGTTTCAGCTAATTGAGAACAGTAATGACAGCACGTGGTTTGGAGACGGTGTATATAAAAATACAATCAGTCGTATTGAAAAGCAGCCAAGCAGAAACGACGAGGAGCACGGCAGACAGAAAATGATTTAGATGACATTTCACAGAGCAACATCAAGAAATGACCTACTTGTCAAATATGATTTTACTTGTCGAAAGATTTATGAAACCGTTGTAATACATCATTGATTTTGCCAACCACCAATTAGGCTATAACTGCATGCTCTGTCAACACTTAACAAGGAGGCCTCTGTAGTTGTCAGTGGGCTAACAAATTATAAATAATTGAAAAATATATCTTTGGAGATGTTTGTTTTTTTACCCCCAAAATGAATTCCACTTCACATCATTGTAATGTCAATCCATCAATTCAGTAATGTATAAAAGTGAGAGTAACATATTGATGTAAAGTCATACTTGTACTGGTAAACTGTACATAATAAATACAATGTGTGAATGTACTTTCATGGAAAACCTAGAAACATTTCAATCCAACTCCATTCTGTTGAAGTTTAGATTTTTAAATTAACTCTGGAGAGCGGTTGGAATCATTTCATTGAGTGTTCCAAGTCTATCAAACCAGAACGCTCTGTAATATTATGATGACTAAATTTGATGCCATTTGCAATTGCAGAAGTGTTCGGCTGTATATTGTAATGCTGTAAACATTTACAATACAGTTAACATAAATCAATTCCATCAAAACTACTCATACGTGTTACCGGATTCTTTTATTTGTACAAATAGGTTTGAGAAAACATTTTTAAAAAACAGAACTGATTAAAACTTCAGTTTATAATATGACATTAACCAAGATATTCGACTAGAGTCTTGAGTTCCTTGCAGTTCTTGACAACGTCAGGGACAGAAGACAAAGTCTGTAGAGAAAGAAAAGGAAAAAGTGTCAAGTCTAATGCCAAACTATCAATATACACATGAATGACAATTTCTATTAAAGGTAGACTCAGCAAAATGACATTTCCACAAGCAGCACTGCAGATATTGAGATGAGCAAGTTGCAAGTCTTCGCTCTCACACAGTATTTGCAGATGTGCACGGATTCGCATCACGCTTTTACAACTTGGCAGCCACAGGACCAAAACAGCAGAGAAGTGGAGCCTCGCGCTTCAGTGCTCTTAGTTATTGTGGAAATGTACCCACTATGCTGTATACTTTCAACATCTATGTCATATCGCTGAATCTACCTTTAAATTTCAAACAGAAAAATGTATATCCCTGTACTCTCACCTTTCTGACCGTCTCAATCATATCGTCAAGGACTCTAAGTTCCTTCTCCACTTTCTTCTGGTTGGTGTCGTGGATCATTTGCTGTAGAGACAGAGGGGAACATTGAAGATGGTGACTTGTGCATTGGATACCACTTACAGTTGAAGTCGGAGGTTTACATACACCTTTGGCAAATACATTTAAACTCAGTTCTTCACAATTCCTGACATTTAATCTTAGTAAAAATCCCCTGTCTTAGGTCAGTTAGGATCACCACTTTATTTTAAGAATGTGAAACGTCAGAATAATAGTAGAGAGAATGATTTATTTCAGCTTTTATTTCTTTCGTCACATTCCCAGTGGGTGAAATAATCTGTCTGTAAACAATCGTTGGAAACATTACTTGGTGTCATGCACAAAGTAGATGTCTTAACCGACTTGCCAAAACTATAGTTTGTTAACAAGAAATTTGTGGAGTGGTTGAAAGATGAGTTTTAATGACTCCAACCTAAGTGTATGTAAACTTCCAACTTCAACTGTACATATGAAGTGCTTTGCTTAAAGCTGGAATCCTTAGTTGCAACATCCATTTTTGGACTTATAAATTAATTACACACCTCATTGATTCATGAAGAATATAACTTATATAAATGCCTCATGAGCTTAGTTCAACTGTCATACCCCATGAGAACCCAGAATATAAGCGTGTTTAACTCCAATGTTTGTAAACACTGTAAATGTAAAACACTTTATAGCCTCATAACATGGTTAAAACTATAATTTTGATATCATAGATGGAGATGCATCCATAGCTCTGCCTAGGAAATTTGAGAGTGGTTACATTTCTCTAGGCCCATCCCTCAAATGTTTACCAAATCAGAGGCGGGGTGGCACACTTGTGTATAGATCGTATAGACACTTACATGTCTCTTGGCTCTCTCCAGAAGCTTTGCTCTTCCTTCCTCAGCTTCCAACAGAGTCCTCTTTAGTCTTTCCACCTGTGGTGGAGACAGTGTTTAAGGTCCTACTGCCTGTCAAAGACAACTAGTGTTGGAGGGAGAGGATTGCTTCGTCTTTCAAGGCTGCAGGGTTGGTGTGAGGGGATGTATTTGAGATGTAATTGTGGCCAATTTAAAACAACCCAAGGTTGGGTCATGTAGGGCGCTGTGGCGCATTCAGATCAAAATATACTGCGCAGAACGCCCAGTGTCTAGGTGTGGGGACAGCAGGGACATGGACACCGTAGGGTAGCCCTAACAGTTCTTACAGGGATAACAGGAAACCTATGGTCTGGATTGTACCTCTTTCAAAAGGCGGATCTTGTCGTCCATGGAATGCATGCTGTGTGTTGATTGGTTGCCGGTGTTTCTTAGCTCTTCCCTTAGAGCCTGGGACTCCACCTGTGATTGGTGCAGTGAACGGTGCAGGTCTGCCACCTCCCTACGCAGCTCCTACAGAACACAAATACAGAACATAGCAGCAACGTAACATAGCCTAAATGGAAGCACATCATGGCATATAGGTGACAATTCACACGAGGATAAAATGTTGCCTAAGAACTTTTAGGAAGTCTAAATAAAGTGAATGTAGCCAACCAAGTATTTTTTGGTCAAAAAAGTAATATAGTCCCTTACTTTTTTCTCAGATTTGTGCTTGTAAAGAAACTCCCTGGCCTCATTCACTTCACTGCAGATCCTCTTCATAGTGTCAACCTCCTGGTAAAACAGAACAAATGACCTGGGTTCAGACTCAGTCACACAGACCACTATTCACCAAAATACCATATCAGTCAAGTAATCAGACATGTCTCATGTCCTGTAGCCAGGAAAGTAATAACAAATGTCTAGATTTCTCAGTAAAATAATCTATAATGCACAAGTATTGGCAGCACTTTGCCAATATGCTCACAAATACAGGGTTTAACACAGGTAAGAAGTTAAGTGTAACTAAAACTGGTGTTTTTAGTTGTACGGTCTGATCTGAGAGCAGTGTAGTGTCTCACCTGGGCCTTGTTCTGTAGAGCCACCTGGTCCCGGCCTAGCTGGGTCTGGAGACGGCTCAGCTGGCCCCTCAGCTCAGATACCTCAGCCCTGTGTCTGTGGGCCTGGGCCTGCTGCTCCCCCTGCAGCCCACAGCTAGTATCGCAATACAATTATTGGTTAGGTTTACTCAGCATATCCCAAACCCTGTGCATCAAAGTGTGATGATTAGTTGATTATTTGAATCAGCTGTGTGGTGTTAGGGCAAAAACCAAAACGTGCACCCCGTAAGGTCCCCAGGACAGAGTTTGGGAAACCCTGGGTTTAACCCTAATATGATGGAACTTGACATAGGGCAGGCAGTGTTTCCCACACTGGATTCAACTTGTCAACTAATCATCAAGCCCTCAACGAGTTCAGGTATGTTTGTCCCGGGCTACAACAATGTGTGGTGTTGGGGTTACTGGAGGGCTAGAGTTGGGAAACACTGACTTATGGTGACCAGGAAGGTAAATAAAACAGTAAATAATTGAATGCTTAAAAGGAGAAACTCTAAGCTTCACATCTCAACACAAAATAAATGCCACACACGTCACAGTGCTTACATGGTGTTGTTCAGTGCCTCCTGCTCAGTGTCCTTGCTCTGTCGTAGCTGTGTGATGGTGGAGCTGAGCTCAGAGACTGTGTTAGCCAGGTCTGCTAGCAGCTCCACCACACTACTCTGCTCCTCCTCTGGAGGTACCACTGAAACCAGGAAGGGCAGGCATTTAATGACTGGGCCCAGGACACATCTATACAGACAAACAAATGGGTTGTGTTCAGTCTGGAGACGTTTTGAAACAGTGAAACAGGGGAGGTGCTACGAACTTGTCCAATAAGAACACAGACTTTAGATTTTCGTTGTAAGGTTTTTCTACAGTGTACCCTACTGAACAGAACCCAGATACCCCCCTGGGGTTACCAGCAACCCCCCTGGGGCTACCAGCAACCACCCTGGGGAGATGCGATGGAGGCCTCACCTTGCCACTTTTTAGGAGTGATGGGGGCGAGGCGAGTGAAGGCGCTGGTCTCGCTGCCCAACCCTTCAGCTTGTGGTTCCTCTGTCATGTCTAAGGGGGGCTGTGTGTCATTGGCCTGTGCCAGGTCAGTGGTGATGGCCACCATGATGCTATCCACGAAGGAGGTGGAGGGATGACGCTCAACATGGAGGGAGGGCTGGGACACCTCGTCTTTACCACAGACCTCTGGCTTCTGAAATAACGCCACACATCACAACAGACTGAGTCTTCTATGGACTAGTACAGGGTGTGCAGTGTAACAGGGTGTGTGTGATTACCTTGGTGGTCAGAGCAGTGTGAACATCATTGGTCAGTCGTCTCAGTGTGTGGTGTAACAGGGTGACGTCAGTAACAGCCTGGGCTAGCTGCTCTACCAGGTCCAATTGGACCGACTGGGCTCTGGCCTGACTGTCCTCCAGCTCTGCCTGCAAAGCCTCCCTCTCAGCGCTGACACACACACACACACAATAAGCTAAAGACAATTGTTCAATTGTTTGTAATAACCATGTCCCATGTAGTCATATGAGACAATCCCCCCCCCCACACACCCCAGAACTCACAGTTCAACTCATTAAAAATAAATAATGTCTAATAACGAAATGTACTATGACTCCACAGGGAGTGTTACTGGGTCTTACTGGAGGTGGCTGAGGGCTCCTTTGAGGTCCTCACACTGGATGTTCCTCTCCCTGAGCCCCTGTAGGTTAGCCCGGAGGGTCCCCTCGCTCTCCACCACCTGCTCCCTGGCCATATCATTCTCCATCTGTAGGAACTACACAGGGGAGGAGGAACAGAGCTGTTACACACAGCACTCACCACGGTTGAGTTTAGGATCAGAACACAGGAAGAGAGGGAGAGAAAGAGAGAAGAGGGAGATCTACAGAGTAAAAGAAGGAGAAAGAGAGAGACTGGTAAGGAGCAGAGAAAGAGACAGAAAAAGGTAGAGGAACTCAAAGCAAGAGAGAGCACCACCACATACAGTACTGCAGAGATATCCAGAGGTCCCCCTACCTCGTTCATCTCCATCATGCTGTTGAGCTGCACGCGGACTTCATGGAGCTTCTGCAGCTGCAGGCTCTGGCTGTGGGAGTGGCTCTGCAGCTGGCTCAGCTGCTCCTCGCTGTGGGCCAGAGCCTGGGACAGCTCACATACACGCTGCTCTGACTGGACCAACGCACCCTCCAACCTGGACATAGGAGGGGTTCAATGAAATGTTATAAAACGGGTTGTTTGGATCCTGGATGCTGATTGGTTGATATGCGAGAGTTGTGGGACAACTCCTCCCATAAAATAGCATGTCCTAATTCCACTGTCCTGCAGCCCAGGCAGGAAATCCATAAACTTTATATCCCTCGGGGTAAAGAAAGCATCTACACATTAGTTTTCCATGCTACTATTTGGTTTGCAACAGTTAGGGGTTGTATAAACTACCTGTATGCCTCTATGACCTTGCAACAATGTATCATTTTACAAATGGATTTCTCCTATGCCAGTAGGCTTGAACACAAAATGAATAATTCACCATGGAAACCGTAAACAGTCAGAATTCCATTCATTGCTTAACCAGTGCAGTGCTGCCTATGTAGGCCTATTGGATATTTAATAAATCATTATTTATTGAAGTTCTTGTATCTCATCATTGAATCTCTGCTAGCTAGCTACATGCCAATGATTTGTTTAGCATAGCAACGCGGATTGAAAAGAATGATTCGAATTAACGACTGGGTCAAAACTTGAGAACTAATGACCAGAACACAAAAACAAATTTACTCGTTCAAAATAATGTTTAATGAAAAAAATCTAAATCTAGATTTTATTAATATGTTGGCAACTGTTTTATAAAAGCAATAAGGCATGAGAACCCGGGGATTATCATGTGATAACTCCCTCCTAAGGGCTGTTCCCTCTGCCTTGATTCAGGCCTAAGAACATCCCTTAGTCGGGAGTTATCCCTGGGTTCTCTGCCTTATTGCTTAATTAAACTCAATGGCTAAACATGCTTTAATAGTTAAACCAATGTGTATTAATGAATTAATGATATGTGTGTCTTAGTTCATGTTAAATCATCTTTATAGCTGCAATGTGATGGGGCTAAACATAAAAATACATCAGAATAGCCCATTTCAATGGTAAAATACAGATTTAAATAGTAGTGTTGATAAGAGAAATGAGGTAGCTGAGGAGTTCACTTACTGGTTGGCCCGGTCGGTAGCTTGCTGGACTTCTTGCCATGACTGCTGCAACCTGAAATAACAAAGTTAAGGTTATTTTTCTCTATATATATATATATATAAAAAAAGTTTAATTGACAACTGCCATAGTTGAAGCACCATAACAGCTTAGTGAACTTTGAACTGACTTGGTGGACTCTGCAGCCAGGGCCTGCTCTAGGAAGGCATAGGAGGCCAGGGTAGAGGAGACGGTGGCAGACAGCTCCGTGACCTTCCTCTCCAGCTGAACTCGCTCCTCTTCTTCCTCACTCAGCTTCTGACGCAGAACACCCAACTCTGAGAGAGGGAGAAGGCGGGAGAGCAAGAGGGAGAGGGAATGAGAATGCTAGAAAATAAACATATCAGCACTTATTTTTAAACTCACAATAACACTTTAAACTCAAATGCTATCTTCAATGGTTTGTTTCAATCACTACCTGAATTCATGATTGTGGCCTGCAGATTCAAGTCCCCAATCTCCTGTCTGGCATCTTGGAGACTCACGTTGGTTTGGTCCAGTTCCTCTTGGATCTGTCATGTAGAAGTGAGCCACGACGCATTGGAATGAAGCCATAACATTGTGGAGAGACGAGTTGCAGAAGATAACAGAGAACAGAGCAAATATAACAGGCAGTAGAGACATTGTGAGGTGTGGGAGATGAGGAAGATGAGAGAGAAAAGGGAGGTCAGACCTGCTCTCTCTCCTCCACAGCTTGGTCTCTCTCCGAGAGGTGCTGGTCTCTCTCTCCTATAGCGTTGGCTGCCTTCTCATTCAGCTTCACCAGTATAG
This sequence comes from Salvelinus namaycush, assembly GCF_016432855.1. Lineage (NCBI taxonomy): Eukaryota > Metazoa > Chordata > Actinopteri > Salmoniformes > Salmonidae > Salvelinus > Salvelinus namaycush. The sequence continues at coordinate 15,512,517 of NC_052348.1, read as the reverse complement.
GAGTTGTCCTCTGGAGGAGACGCCTGGCTGTTTTCAGCTGGGGAGAATATGACATCTTACACACACGTCGTACAGAACAAAACAACACATTGCAACCTGTTGGATGTCTTTTATTTCCTGACAAGACAATGTAGCCTCCAGGTTAAGACATACCTCTTGATGCAGACTGTCGTGATCGCTCATGGTTCCTCTCAGGAGCTCAGATGCAGAGTTGAGGGATTCCACGTAGGCCTTGTTCAATGCAACCTGAGTAAGGACACACATGAGCACGGGAAAACAAATACACAGCACCAAAATAAGCACAAGCCGGGAACCAGGCTATTGCCTCTAGCCCTTATCTCAGACTGTGTGTGTTACCTGTTCTGAGTAGGTCTTGTTCAGGGCAGCCATCAGCTCCTGGTGAGATCCCACACTCTCCTCCAGCTCAGAGATACGCACGGCACAGTGAGCCCTCAGCTGCTCGGTCACACTGAAGGCTGCGTCCTTGGCGGTGTAAGCCTCCTCCATCCGTCTCCTCATGTCCTCTCTCTGCTGCAGGGTGTCTCGGACCTTCTGCACCATCCTGCCCTGGGTCTCCTTGCACTTCTCATAAAGGGACTTCATCTGACCATACTGTGTAACCAGGCTCTGCTGGTCCTCTTTAACCAGGTCTCTTATCTGCCTCATGCTGCTGAGAGCCGCCTCAGTGTCTCCACTCAGGGCTGTCATGGTGCTCCTGGTGTCCTGCATGCTGTGAAGCAGGTTGTGTAGAGTGGTCTGATCCAGTTCGAGCTCATTGATCCTCTCCAGGGCCGTCACATACAGGTCTTTGTAGGTTACCGTCTGGCTGAGTTCAGTGTGGTCGGTCTGGACCAGCTTGTCCCTGAGTTCTGAGGGCCCGGGGCCCCTAGAGTGGCCCTGTCCCCTGGCTGTGCACAGCTGCTGCACCAGGGCCTCCACCATGATGAGAGTGGAGGTCAGCCTCTGCTCCAGCTCCTGTCTGGGGACCCCGCACAGGCTCCCAGGGGCCAGACTGACACAGAGAGAAAAAAGTCAACTCAGTTACAAACACACAGGAAATACTTGTGCACACTTCTCTCAGACAAACACCAAAAAACAATATTTACATGGTTCATATTACATAAACACAGAACATTTTACAGAGTTCTCACTCACAAACACACACAGTCCAATACTCACTTCCAGAGCAGAGTCTCGGTGCTGGTGCAGGCGTCAGACACAGAGAACTCCCTCTTCCTCTCAAACTGACCTGAGGTGTTGGCACTGCGGTCTGCCTGCCTCACTGGAGTGGTGCCAACACACATGCTGTGGCACTCTACAGCCGTGGTCCCCGCTGTAGTTTCCACTACAGGAGGGGCGGGAGCGGGTGTAGGAGCTAGGGCAGGGTTGCTAACAGGGTCCATCTTGCCCGATGCCAGGATGAGGAATTGGGCCATCTGGATGAGTTGCTGCTGAAAGGCCTTCTCACAAACCAACCTTGGTAAATGATCAAAAAGACCCATCTCTACTTTCTCCACCTTGGGTTGGGATTTTACATGAGGTACATCCACTTCTACCCTCGTCTCCACAGTCTCTGTGACTGGGTCTAGAGAAGGAGGGAGCTTGCGGGTCGATGCGGCACCCACTGCCGTCGAGTTGAACTTGGGCAGAGGCATGGGGCTCTCCAGGACGGCCGCCCAGAGTCGGCTGTCTGGGTTGGCCGGGACAACGAAGCTACCCTCAGCAGAGTTGAGGACACAGCCACTGCCGTTTTCTAGAGCGGAATCCTCCAGTTGGGCGAAAGACGATTTCTGAATGCCCCCTCTTCTGGTCATGGAGTTAGTGCTAAGAACGGGGCTGAAGATCTCAAACTGTAAAGCATCACCACCACCGGGCCACCTCGCTACAGAGGGGATCTTGGGTAGCTCAGTCAACACGTCAGCAATGTTCTCAGAGCTCGCTTCGTCTGTAGTGTTGGAGAGAAGAGGAGCGCTGTCTCTGGCCCCACTGGACTCCTGCATTGAACCATGAGAACGGGAGTGAGAGACTATCGATGGGTTGTCCTCATCTACAGGTGTGGAGCTCCTGGCCGAGGCTCCAAACTCATTGCAATGGGAACGGTCAGTTTCCAACTGTATAGATGGAACCACAGCGCTGTCTTCATCATGAGGAGAAGAACCCTGTTTGGGGCCTTCAGGGAAAAGCTGACAGGCGACATCATCCAGGTCGTTCAATGACCTTAAGGATGCATTTCCCATTGAGGGCTCACTGATGGCAGCGGTGTCCGCTTTCCACACGGCACCTTCACTTTCCACATGGCTGTAAGGGTGTTTTGCATGATCAGAGAACTGCTCCTCTATGATGCTTGGGTTGACCCTGTCGTTGTACGGTAGATGACTGGTCTGATTCTCAGGTAGGAGGATAGTGTCTTCGGACACTCTGGTGGACTCTGAGAATTCAACCTCAAGCCCAGTGCAGATGGATTTGAATGTCACATGTCCTTGGCCGCCAGTGGCATTTTGAACATCAGTTGACTCTTCATTGGTATGGACCATCTCTATGGATTTCAAAGTATTATTTTGAAGACTACAATGTGTAGGTTCTTTGAAGGAAAGGTGTGCACTAGAGTAGGCCATATTACAATAGAGATGATCTGCGTGGTCGTCGATGGACTGCATGTCCAAGTCATCTACTATAACACTTTGATATATACTGCCGTTGTATGGCTGATGGTGGTTTGCAGGCTGATCCGTTGGTAGGAGTATAGTCTCAAGTGCCACCCTAGAAGCCTCTGAAACTTCCACCTCCCCTCCGGTGCAGATGAAAGATTTAAACGTTACATCTCCCTGTCCGCCAGTAACAGTCTCAGTGATGTGGGCTATATCGGTGAACTGTGGAACACTAAGACTGGCGTTTGAACCACCATTAAAGGACAGGTCAGCTTCAGTTGTGGCCAAATCGCTTTCCAAATCACAATAGACGTGATCCACATGGTTGTCGCAGCATTGAGTAACCATACTGTCAGAGAGACATGTGTTTTCAACATCATAGCAAGGAAGAGAAGAGATGTTCAGTTGATTCTTGGGTAGCCGGATGGTTTCGTCTACAACCCTTGAAGGCTCTGAAACCTCAACCTCACCCCCAGCCCAGATGAAAGACTTGAAGGTAATGTCTCCAAGTCCACTGCTTGTATAAACAGCTGTGTCCTCAGTGGTAGGAGCTGTATCACTGGTAGTAGTTTTATCACTGGGCTTTGGAACACTAGGAGAGCATAGGACCTCAGATGGTGGAGGGCAATGTGTTAACGGGTCTGTGTAGATGAACACAGCATCATTCTGTAGGGAGAATGGGAGAAGTAGAAGGTAAAGTTTAAATTTCAAACAATAGTTCAGTGAACAGGATCCATAGGCCCATAGCTTGGCTGTTCGTCATACCTTGGGTGTTTTGAGGATACTGCCCGACCCTGATCTCGATTTGAGTCTAGAAGATGGGGTTGATAGATGGCGCATTTCATTCTGGACACACCTCAATGGGGTGCGTTCTCCAGATCTTGTTGAAGGCTGGGTACATTGAGAGAAGCCAACATCCAGTTATTGATAAACAACTTAGCTAGCTAACTAGTTAATGTTAGTGACTGCTATCCACAATTATGGTTGAAAGTTCTGTTCAGTAACTTCATAATACATGTGTGAAATGCAAATCTTACCATGGTCTCTCCAAATGTATGCGATCGTCTAGTGGACATGAGGGCTTGCGTGGCTGGCCTACTGTCAGAATACAAACAACCTGGCATTATTGTTGGAGCCATATCAGACCTGTTACCAACTTGCCTGGCTAACTAGCGTTCAGATACAAGTGATGGGGTGTATGCATTGGTAGGATTCAGTTGCAAAACGTCTATTGGACTAATTCAAGTAAGTCCCTCCCCGTTTCGTTCCGTTTAAGAAACGTTTTTCAACAGAATCGCCGGAATTAATACACCCCTGATGTAGGTAGTTATGTAACGTTGGAACTATAACGTTATTAACGTTGACTGAAATGAGCTAATACGCCTACCATTGAGCATATTATCCATTGTGTTAAATGACAGAGCTCATGCAGAATTTGAGTTTCTCGGGGACATTTGTGTAACGTTCGCTAACTAGCGAACGTTAGCTAGAGTTATCCCATAACGTTAGCTGGCTAACGTTGAGACGTAACCCTATTTAAATTATTTGGCTACAAAGCGCTGTAAATAAAAGTCAGAGCTATTTCATATGGTTAATATGAATAGCTACTTAAAATATTTCCTAAAGAAAATGTTTTTGAATTAAGTAAACAAACCTGCTGCAGGAGTAAACGTCAACCGCCTGTTCTTCATTCAAACATGAGTAGGTTCGCTGCTATTGGCTATAAACCGTAAACGTCAAATCCAACGCCTTCCCGTAAATCCATGGGTCGCATTTAACCAACTACTGCCATCTGCTGTTGTGTTTTTGGTTAGTGTACGGTATTATTTTCAAACGTTTCAGATGCTGCATGTTCACAAAGACAAAATTCAATGGAAGTCACAGCCGAAGCCCATACTGGATTTTAGTAATTTTATTCATAAGACTGTATTTTATTTTCATGCAAAAGACTCAACATTCAAACATTCCAAATCAAGTTGTATACAAAAACAAACTTTTAGGGAGATTACAGAAATGTCAGATGTATCAACTGCATCTAACCCTCATTGCATCTGTCACACTCGATGATTGGTATTAACTTTTTAATACAGACACAGCAAACTTGAATATATTGAGTACTGCACTATAATCCATCACACAAAAACGACCATCCATATTCCATCATCATCAATAAACCTTCAAATAAGCAAAGCATACATTAATTTCTGTCTGACTAGCTGAACTTGTTCAGCTCCTGGATCCTGACCAGTGGTTTAGAAGTGACCCTTGTCTCCCCCCTACCCTCTAGCTCTGTGGTGCTGAAGCTCCTGCTTGCCAGACCCATCCTGATCATGGGTATCACGGCCACAGTGCAGCGGCGGCGGAACGAGCCAATGGCCGTCCTCTCCTTCAGCAGGCTGTTACTGATAGCATCCAGGGACATCTTCCTTCCCTTCTCCCGGCGCTGGTGGAGCAGGGCCCCCACAGTGGGGCTGGCCCCTAGGCGAGGTGTCCTCCTGCGGTGGTGGAGAGAGGAAGGAGGCCGGGGCTGGGCCTGGGGCCGGTAGGAAAGGCTGATCTGACCCAGTAAGGCCTCGGTTAGACTCCTCATGTCTAGCTTCCAGTCCTTAGATGGGGAGGGGGTGGTTGTCTTCCCTTCCTTCCTCTGCTTAGACCCTCCAGTCAAGGCCTTCTTTGTCTCAGGTTTTGCCTCTGGTGGCTTCACCGTTTTATAGAAGTTCTCCCTCTTTGTCCATAGGGTTTCTGGAAGGGGCTTGTAAGGCAAGTCCTTTCGGAACAATGGAGGTAGACCTTTCGCTGGCTGTGGCTTCGGGTGACCTGTGACCTTGTGGTCAATGGCACAATTAAAGGCATTCTGCTTAACTGCTGTCTGGTGTTTGACCAGAACTTGACCGGGTTTATCATGACCACAAAGCCTGGGGACTGCGGCCTCAGATATGTCAGTGCTCAGACCGTACTTCTTCATGGTTTTCAGCAGCAGGTCATTGATAGGACCATTACCTACCTGAGCTGCGTACCACAAAGCCATGTGACCGTGCTTGTCGACGTGGTTCAGGTCATAGTCCAGCGCTTGGAGGAACAGCCTAACCAAACCCAGACGCCCGTACAAGACCGCATACACCAGAGCGGTTCGACCGTGGCGGTCACAGAGCCCCACATGGCCTCTGTGGACCAGGAGCATGCGTGCTACACCGAGGGACCAAGACTCCCCGTCATGGAGGCAGCAGAGCATTAAAGGGGTCCTCCTCTCCTCATCCCTGCTGTTGACGTTAGCCCCAGCCTCGATTAGCCTTCTAGCTAGGATGAAGTCAGCCTTTAATATAGCCTGGTGGAGATTCAGTGGTCCCATTGCTTCTTAGGCAATTCAAGTCAACTAGTGAAGGTGTTGTTATTGTTGTTTTCTCTCTGTTCAGTGAACTCTTTACATCCGATTTAACAACACACTATTCATTAGTTGTAATTTGCTGACCTTAAAAACATCGTCTCCTCAAACGAAAATACCCACTGTGTGTGTGTGACTCCGAGCCTCCAACTCTGTCTCACACACACACACTCACAAGAATACAAAGTAGTAGTGTGAAAGAGTGATTTGCTGTTGCTATTGGAAAGGGGAGTGGTTCTAGTAGTAAATCTATGCCAGGCAATGGAAGGCCCCCTCCATCTAACAATGACAAGTTGACCAATCCCACACTGTTGTCACACTGGATATAGACAGAGGGCAATTAAGTTCCCAATATAAATCCCTGAATTTAAAACACTTTATACTGGACATTGGATTACTAAAACTGAGAGGTTGACAAAGGTCAAGGGAAATACTGGAAGCAATTTTGGAATCCATATCCTATCATAGCGTAGTCGATATTAAAACTGTGCAACAATCTAACTTAGATAGTAAAGGCGTGTTCACTACCTTTACTAAACAGAACTCAACCGTAAAGATTCCATCTGATAAGTGATAGTGTGCACTGCAGTGTACTGAGGTGCTCTCTCCCAGCCTAGAGGTGCTTGGAATAAATACTCTATAATGTAACTTACTTAGTAAAATAAAGTGTTACGATCATACGGTATAACCAACCATTTCAACAAGCACTCTATCTTTACGGGAAAAATAAAACGATGTTTTAATTAAACAATTTTAAAACAAAAATATAAATGAAACATGTAACAATTTCAAGGATTTTACTGAGTTACAGTTCGTATATGGAAATCAGTCAATTGAAATAAATAAATTAGGCCCTAATCTGATGGATTTTACATTCCTGGGAATACAGATATGCATCTGCTGGTCACAGATAACTTTAAAAAAGAAGTAGGGGTGTGGATCAGAAAACCAGTCAGTATCTGGTGTGACCACCATTTGCCTCATGCAGCGTAACACATCTTCTTCGCATAGAGTTGATCAGACTGTTGATTGTGGCCTATATCCAATGTGAAGAAGAAGAGTCTGTTCTTACAGCGGCTCCTCCAATACACTGACCTGGGGTCAGCAGATAGTCATGATTCAACCTTCCTCTGTTCCGAGTTCCCAGTTATCTTGAAAGCACCATAAATCCAGAGAATGCCAGACTTTGGTGAAAGTTTCATGACAAAATTTGCCCACAAGAAGGACCCCAGAGCCACCTTCCTGTTCAAGTGAGCACAGCACAACGGTGAGTCCAAAAATGTATTGTATACAGCTGCATAAATTATATAATATGCCAGGGAGATATGTATACTGTAGCTAAGAAAGTAATACTAAGTGTATGTTGTGTAGTAAGCTGTTAGTAGCCCATGTGCCTCACCCTAGTCATTTGGTCCCTTTCCCCCTCAAAACAAAGCCTACTGTTCTGACTTGGTGGTGCACATTTAGCCTATACCCTGTTTTAGAAAAATGTAATAATCGAATATTGTAAGGGCTTTCATTGTCTGCTTATATGCCCCCTTCTGACTTGGTGTACAGGGAAAATACTGTAAGAACGGCCCATGTTCTGAATTCTGTTGCTGTACATTTCAAAAGTGCTGAACAAATAGATTTTTGACAACGTCTGTCTTAGCTTGCTCATTAATGTCTTAATCGAAATGACGGATTGCCTCTTATGCGCTCAATGTTCCCTTATGCCATAGTTTGCACATCTCAATTGTCAGTAGAAACCACATTTGTTCAGCAAGTCAGCCATATCAGCAGTTTTTTTTTAAAGCAGTAAATGAGGCTGAATGAACTGTTTCGATACTAGACAAGGCTCCGTTGATAGGTGTAGCAATGATAAGGATTAATTCACTCCATGGTGCTGAAAAGAAAGCTTTGCTGTTGGGACAGTTTGTGGGCACCGTTTGTCACCGTTATAGTGCAGTTAAGTATTGTTTAGTGTTGTGTTGTGTAGTGGCTTTGCTGGCATGCATCTAAAAAAACAAATTGAGTTTGCCCCACCAAGATTTACATGCTAAAATTATTTGACAACTTGGAACAGCGCATCATGCCATTTAGGCTGGCACATTTTCAGTCTGCGTAATCTCCAACAGCCTACTGTCACTCACAGATTCAGACTTGAGGCAAATAAGGCTATTTTCTTGCCTGCCGAAACCCCCCCCCCTCCCCCCTTCTATTTTGGGCACTTATTCTTTGGACACTGAGTTAACAAACCTCCAGACGAGCTTCAATGCCATACAACACTCATTCTGTGGCCTCCAACTGATCTTAAATGCAAGTAAAACTAAATGCATGCCCTTCAACCGATCGCTGCCCGCACTCGCCCGCCCGTCTAGTATCACTACTCTGGACGGTTCTGACTTAGAATATGTGGACAACTACAAATACCTAGGTGTCTGGTTAGACTGTAAACTCTCCTTCCAGACTCACATTAAGCATCTCCAATCCAAAATTAAATCTAGAATCAGCTTCCTATTTCGTAACAAAGCATCCTTCACTCATGCTGCAAAACATACCCTCGTAAAACTGACTATCCTACCGATCCTTGACTTGGGCAATGTCATTTACAAAATAGCCTCCAACACTCTACTCAGCAAATTGGATGTAGTCTATCACAGTGCCATCCGTTTTGTCACCAAAGCCCCATATACTACCCACCACTGCGACCTGTATGCTCTCGTTGGCTGGCCCTCGCTTCATATTCGTTGCCAAACCCACTGGCTCCAGGCCATCTATAAGTCTTTGCTAGGTAAAGCCCTGCCTTATCTCAGCTCACTGGTCACCATAGCAGCACCCACCCGTACTATGCGCTCCAGCAGGTATATTTCACTGGTCACCCCCAAAGCCAACTCCTCCTTTGGCCGCCTCTCCTTCCAGTTCTCTGCTGCCAATGGCTGGAACGAATTGCAAAAATCACTGAAGCTGGAGTCTTATATCTCCCTCACTAACTTTAAGCATCAGCTGTCAGAGCAGCTCACCGATCATTGCACCTGTACACAGCCCATCTGTAAACAGCCCACCCTACTACCTCATCCCAATATTGTTATTTATTTTTTTGCTCCTTTGCACACCAGTATCTCTACTTGCACATTCATCTTCTGCACATCTATCACTCCAGTGTTTAATTGCTAAATTGTAATTATTTCACTACTATTGCCTATTTATTGCCTTACCTCCCTAATCTTAATACATTTGCATACACTGCATATGGATTTTTCTATTGTGTTATTGACTGTACGTTTGTTTATCCCATCAAACCGGCATAGAAAATTAAATGAAACGGAGCCGAACGTGATCAGAAATCTCAACGAGCAAGCAAGTCGCAGCAATGAAGAATTGAGTGCGTGCGCGTTCAAGCAAGTCGCAGCAATGAAGAATTGAGAGCGTGCGCGTTCACGCGAAGAGGGGTGGAGAATTCTTTCAGGGGGGGCTTTTCGGCCCAACACCGGAATGCTTTTATAGTTTCTTATTTAATACTCCGTCCAGCTGGTGGCGGTAATGCACCATTAACTTTGGATGCCAACCGCCGTTAAACCTTTAAACTCCATCGAAGAAGAAGTAGACAGCTCCAGCCCAAGTCAAACACTGGTTACAGCACCCCATTCCCGAAAATGGATCGCTCCTACAGACAGTGAGTCACGTGGCCTGCTATATGAAGCAGACAGACAGACAGGCAGGCACGCAACCAGTTATACTGTTCGATTGAACGTTAGAATGGGTAAAACGAGTGACCTAAGGGACTTTGAGCGTGGTATGATCGTAGGTGCCAGGCGCGCCGGATCAAGTATCTCAGAAACGGCCGCCCTCCTGGGCTTTTCACGCACGACAGTTTCTAGGGTTTACCGAGAATGGTGCGACAAACAAAAAACATCCAGTCAGCGGCAGTCGTGTGGGCGAAAACAGCTAGTTGATGAGAGGGGTAGAATGAGAATGGAAAGAATCGTGCAAGCTAACAGGCGGGCCACAAACAGACAAATAACGGCGCAGTACAACAGTGGGGCGCAGAACGGCATCTCGGAACGCACAACTCGTCGATCCTTGTCACGGATGGGCTATAGCAGCAGACGACCACGTCGTGCAAATGAGGAGTGGGAAAACATCGCCTGTGTAGATACGGTAAGGAGGCATTGGAATGTAGACTGTTCTATTGTCATTGACCAGATTGGCGCACATTCAACAAATCTGATCTAACTAAGTGGAAAGTCGTCAAATCCGTCATGATTTATTTATTGTAACTGGCCCACCATGTGGTTAAGTCCGATGTTAATATAGTTGGTTGTTTTCGCTGCATAACATTTAGAAGTTGCCCCTTTTCAGGTTTAGAAGTGACTGCCAAATTCTAACTCCCTTTCCTATAAACTGGGTAGCGTAGTTAGTATACAGAAATCGGTGGTTGTCAGTCGTTTTTAACTGTAATGCATGTGTTGGGGTTGACATCCATACAAGCATTATACTCCAAGTTTTACCTCAACATACAGTATAGTGTGAAATACACAAATAATATCCAAAATATAGGCTAATTTTGCTGGGGGACGATGATATTCGGGGTTTTCCTTCACCGCCCTTTCGCTCACGCGTTTCCATGGCAATACCATTGTTTGTTTTGGTTGGATTGATTGACCTCTTTACCGCATCCTCTAGCTGTGATCTCCAGGAGACACGTTTGATGTCAGCAGTGGTGTAAAAAGTACTTAAGTCATACTTGAGTAAAAGTAAAGTTACCTTATTAAAAAACGAGTCAAGTGAAAGTCACCCAGTAAAATACTGCTTGAGTAAAAGTATCTGGTTTTAAATAAAATCCAATTGTATTGGTCACATACATGTTTAGCAGATGTTATTGCGGGTGTAGCGACAAACTTGTGTACACAGTGGTGGGAAAAAGTATTAAATAGGCATAATTGGCTAAGTAAAAGTAAATACTATGCATCAAATTCCTTATGTTAAGCAAACAAGAAGACACGATTTTCTATTTATTTAAATTTAACGGAGAGACGGGCACGCCAACATTGACATCCTTTACAAACGCACTATTTGTGTTTAGTGAGTCTGCCATATCATAGGCAGTAAGGATGAGGTGTTATATTTGATAGGTGTGTGAATTGGACCATATATTGTTGTCCTGCCTGAGCATTTGCCTGTCAGGGAAAATGTATTGGAATAAAACGTACATTTTATTTAGGAATGTAGTGGAGTAAAATTTATCCAAAATATAAGTAGTAAAGTACAGATACCCCCCCCCCCCCCATTTTTTTTTTCTAAAGTCGTACTTTAAAGTATTTTTACTTATACCACTGGCTGTCAACTAGCTACCTTGATCCCCCCCAAAATATGTATTTAACATTTAAATGTACTGTTTCATATTCTAATATTTATCTTATTTATGCACTTGGTCATGTCTTGTACAGTATACTCCTAGTGGCAGTCATATTTATAATGTGCCTGAATACTAGGCTAGTATTCAGAAGCTATACAGCTAGCTAGCTACCTACCTACATGATATTAGCAACATATCATTCAGCCGGTAGAGATCCTTTATTTAATCCCTTAATTTCTGCCAACTATATGAACAAGGTGATATTCAATTCATGGACGTGTCAGAATGCACTGCTGTATTAAAGCAATTCAGAACTAACTTGTTGACATGTTCTGTTGCAGATTCAAAGCCAGATTAAGTCATTGCAGAATGTATCCATAACCATGAATGAATAAGTATATTTATTTGACAAGAATGCACCTAGTCACCCATCAATCATGTCAAACACCTGAATTCAAACAATTACATTGTTTACTATTTTGATTTATTTAAAATCCCGCCCGCCTAGCGTCACTACTCTGGACGGTCCTGATTTAGAATATGTGGACAACTATAAATACCTAGGTGTCTGGCTAGATGGTAAACTCTCCTTCCAGACTCCTAGTAAGCATCGCCAATCCAAAATTAAATCTGGAATCGGCTTCCTATTTCGCAACAAAGCATCCCTCACTCATTTTGCCAAACATACCCTCGTAAAACCGACTATCCTGCTGATCCTTGACTTCGGCGATGTCATTTACAAATTAGCTTCCAACACTCTACTCAGCAAATTGGATGTATGTAGTCTTATCACAGTGTCATCCGTTTTGTCACCAAAGCCCCATTTACTACCCACCACTGCGACCTGTATGCTCTCGTTGGCTGGCCCTCACTACATATCCGTCGCCAAACCCACTGGCTCCAGGTCATCTATAAGTCTATGCTAGGTAAAGCTCCACCTTATGTCAGCTCACTGGTCACCATAGCAACACCCACCCGTAGTACGCGCTCCAGCAGGTATATTTCACTGGTCATCCCCAAAGCCAACACCTACTTTGGCCGCCTCTCCTTCCAGTTCTCTGCTGCCAATGACTGGAACGAATTGCAAAAATCACTGAAGTTGGAGACATATCTCCCTCACTAACTTCAAGCATCGGCTGTCAGAGCAGCTTACCGATCACCGCAGCTGTACACAGCCCGTCTGTAAATGGCCCATCCAACTACCCACCTATTCCCCATTTTTTTTTTTTTTTTTTTTTTTTTTTTTTTTTGCACACCAGTATTTCCACTAACACATCCTCATCTGCACATCTATCACTCCAGTGTTAATTGCTAAATTGTAATTATTTTGCCACTATGGGCTATTTATTGCCTTACCTCCTTACTTCATTTGCACTCACTGTATACAGATTTTCTATTGTGTTATTGACTGTACGTTTGTTTATCCCATGTGTAACTGTGTTGTTGTTTTTGTTGCACTGCTTTGTTTTATTTTGGCCAGGTCGCAGTTTTAAATGAGAACTTGATCTTAACTGGCCTGCCTGGTTAAATCAAGGTAAAATACATTTTTAAAACTCCCATATCTATTGGGTGAAATACCACAGTGTGCCATCAAAGTTACACGATTTATGACCTGTTGCCACAAGAAAAGGGCAACCAGTGAAGAACAAACACCATTGTAAATACAACCCATATTTATGTTTATTTTCCCTTTTGTACTTTAACTATTTTCACATCGCTACAACACTGTATATAGCCATAATATGACGTTTGAAATGTCTTTTGTGAGTGTAATGTTTACTGTTCATTTTATATTGTTAATATCTTTTGTTTATTTATTTCACTTGCTTTGGCAATGTCAACATGTTTCCCATGCCAATAAAGCCCATAAATTGAGTGCTAGCAAAAAGCATTGCATGTGTCATTAGTGACTGAACAGCGGGCAAGTGAAGGTAGAACTGTATTGTGCGGTTCTTCCTCGTGGCAGCTGGTTTAAAGAAACAACCGCGGTGCCTCGACATAAAACATCATGCAACCAAATACCTTTATTGATGACTCCACTCGACAGCCTTATCAATGTTTCACTTTGTTAGTGTGCAAATCATGATCGTTTGACATTAAACGTTAACTTTCTTCAACCTTCTATATCAAGCTTTTGATTGAGCAACGACTGACCCTGAATATCAGACGTGATGTAACATTTTGTAGCTACGAACTGAGTTGCAAGTATTCATACAAAAGTCAGGAAAACTGTCAGAGGAATAATAACCACACACATCATTGAAGTCCATATTTTGTGTATTAACCTTTTTTTTTCATCATGAAGTTTAGATTCAAACTTTGCTATGGATTCAAATAAAAAATGTAGTATTCATGCAGCAAGTTATAGTTGCCAAAATGTGACCATTCTAAACATGTTTTCCACAACGCTTTTGTGTACAGGGTGGCAGGTAGCCTAGCTGTTAGAGCATTGGGCCAGTAACCCAAAGGTCGCTAGTTTGAATCCTCGAGCCGACAAAGGGAAAAATATGTGGCTGTGCCCTTGAGCAAGGCACTTAACCCCAATTGCTCCACGGTCGCCATTGATAATGGCAGGCCTTGGCCGTGACCCCACTCTCCAAGGATGTCTTGGGGCGAGTGGGATATGCAAAAAAAGTTTTTTGCCAATTCATACATTTGTATTAATACACACTAATATGTGTAAAATAGGACAAATGTAAGCACCCACCAAATTATTATATATGCATAAAATTACATTTGAATGTGTGCATTCTCAGTTGAGGGTTTGTAGTGCAGCTGTAAACAATGTACGCAAACATTAAAACAAATATTCTGTCTTTTTAAATTATATATATATTTCTTTTTTTATCCTTATAGGTACGAGAACTTGTCCTGGACAACTGTAGCTCAAATGAAGGAAAAATCGAAGGCCTCACAGAAGAATTTGTCAATCTGAAATTCCTCAGTTTGATAAACGTTGATTTAATCTCAGTCACCAACCTTCCCAGACTTGAGAAACTCAAAAAGGTAAAGTTTTCCTTTTGAAATTGACACAAGCGTACACTGACATTTACAGCACATTTTTTTTTACACATTTGTGTTGTTGGGGAGGGGGGGTAGAAAAATCCATTGACTATGTTCCTAATGGCACTTGTATAATGCACTACCTTTGAGGGCCCTGGTCTAAAGTAGTTCTCTATGTAAGGAATAGGGTTCCATTTGGGATGTAGTCATTATTTTCTGAAAGGCTGTTACTTGCTTGGGTGTTTTTGGACAGAAGTGACTGATATATCTTCACATTATGTTGCAGTTGGAACTCAGTGACAACAGAATCTCTGGTGGCCTTGACGTGCTAGCAGAGAAACTCCCCAACCTCACACATCTAAATCTAAGCGGGAACAAACTGAAAGACATCAGCACATTGGAACCTTTGGTAGGTACACCAAACTCCCGGTAGAGCACAATACAGTGAGACACCATCTCATTGTCTCAGGCTATGCCTCAAATGACACTATTCCCCATATAGAGTTTTGACCATAGACCTAGTTGGCAGTGTGATGTTTGTTTCCTTATGTCAGTAAAGTTAGTGCCGACAGACACGGCAGCTCTGCTTCTAGCTCCTAAGCAACTTTGCAGTATTTTGTTATTAGCCCAGAAAGTTTTTTTGTGTTATTACATACAGCCTGAAATAACTTTTGGGTATCAGAGCAGCGGTCACTCACCAGCATTACGACCAGCAATGCGACTTTCCCAAATTTGATCCTTTGTTCGTACCCCCCAGGGCAATTTAATTTATCCCAGAGGCTGCTCCAAGACACCGCCGGCGGAGAAGAGGTATTCGGAGTGGACTTCTAGTCCGACTCATGAGGCGTACACACCATCCACCGCTTCTGAATATTACTCTCTAATGTTAAGTCTCTGGACAATAAAGTAGACGAGCTCAGGGTGAGGATCTCCTTCCAGAGAGACATCAGGGACTGTAACATACTCTGTTTCACAGAATCATGGCTCTCTTGGGATATACAGTCCCCGTCCATACTGCCAGCTGGGTTCTCAGTTCATCGTGCAGACAGGAATAAAGAACTCTCCGGGAAGAAGAAAGTCGATGGTGTATGTTTCATGATTAACTACTCATGGTGTGTTTGTGATAACATGCAGACACTCAAGTCCTCTTATTCACCCGACCTAGAATACCTCACAATCAAATGCCGACTGTATTACCTCCCAAGAGAATTCTCTTCGGTTAGTCACAGCCGTGTATATTCCCCCTCAAGCCGATACCACAAATTGGAAACCACATATCCTGAGGCCGCATTTATTGTAGCTGGGGATTTTAACAAAGCAAATTTGAGCAAATCGGTACCAAAGTTCTATCAACACATTGACTGTAGTACTTGCTTAGGAACAACACAAGACCACTGCTACTCGCCCTTTCGAGATGCCTACAAGGCCCTCCCTTCGACAAATCAGATCACGACTCCATTTTGCTCCTTCCTTCCTAGAGGCAGAAACTCAAACAGGAAGTACCTGCTTTAAGGTCTATTCAATGCTGGTTTGATCAATCAGAATCCACGCTTCAAGATTGTTTTGATCACGCGGACTAGGATATGTTCCGGGTAGCCTCTGAGAATAACATTTGACGTATACACAGACACGGTGGCTGAGTTCATCAAGTGTATAGGGGATGTTCCCGCGGTGACTATTTAAACCTACCCTAACCAGTAATAGATGTCAGCATTCGCGCAAAACTGAAAGCGCAAACCACTGAATTTAACCATGGCAAGGTGATTGGGAATATGGTCAAATACAAACAGTGTAGTTATTCCCTCCGTAAGGCAATCAAACAGGCAAAACATCAGTACAGCGACAAAGTGGAGTCGCAATTCAACGGCTCAGACATGAGCCGTATGTGGCAGGGTCTACAGACAATCACGGACTACAAAAGAAAAACCACCCACTTCGGACACTGACGTCTTGCTCCCCGACAAGCTGAACACCACCTTCGCCCGCTTTGAGGATAACACAGTGCCACTGACGTGGCCCGCTCCCAAGGACTGTGAGCTCTCCTTCTCCGTGGCCGACGTGAGTAAGACATTTAAGCGCGTTAAACCTCGCAAGGTTGCCGGCCCAGACGGCATCCCTAGCTGCGTCCTAGGAGCTGGCTGGAGTGTTTACGGACATATTAAATCTCTCCCTATCCCAGTCTACTGTCCCCACTTGCTTCAAGATGTCCACCATTGTTCCTGTACCCAAGAAAGCAAAGGTAACAACTAAATGACTATCGACCCGTAGAACTCACTTCTGTCATCATGAAGTGCTTTGAGAGGCTGGTTAAGGATCATATCACTTCTACCTGACACCCTAGACCAGGCCTGGGCGAGGGCCGTATGCGGCCCGCGACCTGATTCAATACGTCCCGCGGAATCATGTTCAGATCACAAAGAATTTGCGATAGTAAAGTTTTGAAAAACGTATTTGTTATTCAAATTAAAAGCCTTTGTGTAAAGATTTAACTCCCACCACTTGTGGGACATTTATTTTTGAAGGCATGTATAAATAACAACTGCACGAGGACAAACAGTGATTGACAGGCTGACACACACGTCACAGTTACAAATAGTAGCTAGCTAGAAATTGCGCAAAAATTAGTTTTTCAAAGAAAAGGAAAGTAGACAATGAATGTAGGGTGTTCCAGCAAGAGTGGACATTGAAATATTTCTTTGTTGAGGTATTAGGGAAAGCTGTGTGCAAAGAGAGGATCGCTGTCTTGAAAGACTACAACTTGTCCTGACACTTCTAGACGAAGCATGCAGAGAAATATAGGAATATGTCTTCTGAGCAGCGGGCAAGTGCATCGAAAGAGTTGCTTTCTCAGTTGCAAAAGCAGCAAGGACTTTTCACAAAACTGCATTCAGCAAATTATGGGATTGCGAGAGGTAGCTATGTACTGTCCCACAAAATCGCTAAACATGGCAAGCCATTCGCTGAGGGCGAATTCATTAAAGAATGTTTGATTGACTCTGCAGCAATACTTTGCCTTGACAAGAAAGAGCTGTTGGAAGCACGAAACTATACCTGACTTCACTGCTCACACTGAGTAGTTTAAATGTAATGTTGAGCTCTCTAACTTTGTTTTTGTGCATACCTGTTAACAAGAGTTCTGTCCGTGGTGCTGAATGCACAATGTACTTTTCCCTCCGTATAGTTAATTGCATGTTTAATAATGAAAATACCTACCAAAAGGAGAACATGGATGTGGGTTATTTATGTGCATGTTAAAGTAAAATAAGTAGCATATCTGGATGTGATTTACAGTAATATATCTGTCAACACAGTCATACACATGATGTATAATCCTGTAATATGATTCTGGCCCACGATGGCAAAAATATATTCTGTCGCCCTCCATGGAAAAGAATTGCCCAGGCCTGCCCTAGACCCACTTCAATTTGATTACTGCCCCAATAGATCCACAAACAATGCAATCACCATTGCACTGCACACTACCCTATCCCATCTGGACAAGAGGAATACCTACGTCTGAATGCTGTTCATTGACTATAGCTCAGTCTTCAACACCTTAGTACCCTCCAAGCTCATCATTAAGCTCGGGGCCCTGGGTCTGAACCCTGCCTTGTGCAACTGGGTCCTGGACTTCCTGACGGGCCGCCCCCAGGTGGTGAAGGTAGGAAATATCATCTCCACTTCGCAGATCCTCAACACTGGGGACCCACAAGGGTGCGTGCTCAGTCCCCTCCTGTACTCCCAGTTCATTTACATTTTACATTTAAGTCATTTAGCAGACGCTCTTATCCAGAGCGACTTACAAATTGGTGCATTCACCTTATGATATCCAGTGGAACAACCACTTTACAATAGTGCATCTAAATCTTTTAAGGGGGGGGGTTAGAAGGATTACTTTATCCTATCCTAGGTATTCCTTAAAGAGGTGGGGTTTCAGGTGTCTCCGGAAGGTGGTGATTGACTCCGCTGACCTGGCGTCGTGAGGGAGTTTGTTCCACCATTGGGGTGCCAGAGCAGCGAACAGTTTTGACTGGGCTGAGCGGGAACTGTAATTCCTCAGAGGTAGGGAGGCGAGCAGGCCAGAGGTGGATGAACGCAGTGCCCTTGTTTGGGTGTAGGGCCTGATCAGAGCCTGAAGGTACGGAGGTGCCGTTCCCCTCACAGCTCCGTAGGCAAGCACCATGGTCTTGTAGCGGATGCGAGCTTCAACTGGAAGCCAGTGGAGAGAGCGGAGGAGCAGGGTGACGTAGTTCACCCACGACTGCGTGGCCACACATGCCTCCAACTCAATCATCAAGTTTGCAGATGACACAACAGTAGTAGGCCTGATTACCAACAATGACAAGACAGCCTACAGGGAGGAGGTGAGGGCCCTGGCGGAGTGGTGCCAAGAAAATAACCTCTTCCTCAACAAAACAAAAGAGCTGATCATTGACCTCAGGAAACAGCAGGAGCGTGCTCCCTCTATCTTCATCGACGGGACCGCAGTGGAGAAGGTGGAAAGCTTCAAGTTCCTCGGTGTACACATCACTGACAATCTGAAATGGTTCACCCACAAAGACAGTGTGGGGAAGAAGGCGCAACAGAGCCTCTTCAACCTCAGGAGGCTAAAGAAATTCAGCTTGGCCCCTAAGACCTCCACAAACTTTTACAGATGCACAATTGAGAGCATCCTGTCGTGCTGTATCACCGCCTGGTACAGCAACTGCACTGACCGCAACCGCAGGGCTCTTCAGAGGGTGGTGCGGTTTGCCCAATGCAAAAAAAGATAAGGACATCAACCACCTGAGCCACAGCTCATTCACCCCACTATCATCAAGAAGGCAAGGTCAGTATAGGTGCATCAAAGCTGGGACCGAGAGACTGAAAAACAGCTTCTATCTCAAGGCCATCACTAGCCGGCTACCACCCGGTTACTCAACCCTGCACCTTAGAGGCTGCTGCCCTATATACATAGACATGAAATCACTGACCACTATAATAATGGAACGCTAGTCACTTTAATAATGTTTACATACTGCTTTACTCATCTCGTGTGTGTGTGTATATATTGTATTCCATTTGACTGTATTTTAGTCAATGCCACTCCGACATTGCTCGTCCTAATATTTATATATTTCTTAATTCCATTCTTTTACTTTTAGACTTGTGTATTGTTATGAATTGTTAGATACTACTGCACTGTTGGCGCTAGGAACACAAGCATTTCGCTACACCCGCAATAACATCTGCTAAATATGTGTATGTGACCAATTTGATGTGGCACTCTGCTATAAAATCTAATGAGAGATTTATTCGGGCTGTGTTGTTCACCCCCTAAATCCCATTAACCCATTTGGTCCCACAGAAAAAGCTGGACAGCCTGAAGTCTCTGGACCTGTTCAACTGTGAGGTGACCAACCTGAATGACTACAGGGAGAGTGTGTTCAAGCTGCTCCCACAGCTCACCTACCTGGACGGGTACGACGTGGAGGACCGAGAGGCACCCGACTCGGACGGAGAGGTGAACGGTGACGACGATGAGGGTGGGCAGCCATTTAGTTTTCTTGTTGAGGGAATACGAGGAAGTGCAGATGTGAGTGGAATGGGGGTGTTCTGTAGCTCAGTCGGTAGATCATGGCGCTTGCAAAGTTAGGATAGTGGGTTTGATTCCCGGGACCACCCGTACACATAAAATGTATGCTTGCATGACTAAGTCGCTTTGAATAAAAGCATCTGCTAAATGGCATATTATATATTACAATCCATATTAGTATATCGTGGGTGTTTTGTCATGCAAGGGAATTCTACTGTGTATTTGTAGGGTTTGTCAGCATGTATCTGTGTGACTGACAATGGATGTGATATATATATATATATATATATAAATTAATTTAGAAGGGAATGAGGATGGAAAGGAACACTTTGACGAGGACGACGGTGATGAAGAGGAGGGAGTAGTAGGAGAGGAGGATGAGGTCAGTGGCGATAAGGAGGTAAAACCTTTTTTGGTTTGTTTGTGACCCAATAGTTTAATGTGGGATATGGTTTGAGAGCTCTGTGGATGCTGACCTGCTCTGTCACTTCTCTCCAGGAGGAAGACATTGGCATTGATGATGAGGACAACGATGAAGATGGTATGTAATTCTCATACTTTTTGTCACAAGCTCCTGTTTCACGTTTGGATACTTTACTAAGTACAGTATCGTATAATAAGCCTTTCCCATTTCTCCCAGAAGTCAAGGCTGTCCAAGGAGAGAAGAGAAAGCGAGAGCCTGACGACGACGATTAAGAGCAAAAACCGAAAGCATAGAGTTACCAACCCATTCCCTCTCCAATAGTAGTTACATAGGATGAACCTTGACTAGAATACAGCATATACATATAAAGTGGGTAAAACCGTATGTAAACATTATTAAAGTGACCAGTGTTCAAAGACTATGTATATACGGCAGAAGTCTCTAAGGTGCAGGGTTGAGCACGTACCGGGTGGTAGCCGGCTAGTAACAGTGACTAAGTTCAGGGCAGGGTACTGGGCGGAGGCCAGCTATTGGTGACTGGGTTAACAGTCTGATGGTCTGGAGATAGAAGCTGTTTTTCAGTCTCTCGTTCCCAGCTTTGATGCACCTGTACTGTCTTCGCCTTCTAGATGGTAGCGGGTTGAACAGGCCGTGGCTCGGGTCCTTGATGATCTTCTTGGCCTTCCTGTGACACCGGGTGTTGTAAATGTCCTGGAGGGTAGGCAGTGTGCCCCTGGTGATGCGTTGGGCTAACCTCATCACCCTCTGGAGAGCCTTGCGGTTGCGAACGGTGCAATTGCTATACCAGGCTGTGATGCAGTTGGACAGGATGCTCTCAATGGTGCATCTGTAGAAGATTGTGAGTGTATTAGGGGTCAAACCAAATTTCTTCAGCCTTTTCATACGCTTTTTTTCGTACTGAACGCAGCCCTGGAGATTTCTACTCCCAAACTAATGAAAATAAAATGGTGACACGATTAAAATATAATTTTCCCCATCCAAAAATGAGCCGAACCAACATATTGGTCCATATTATCATGCTGGTGTTATTTAGCAATAAGCATGATCACCCCCCCCCCCCCCAATGCCTCCTCACCTCCCTCAAATGAACAAACTGCTATTATTGTTACACACAAATATGGTATAAGAATACCTTCCATATTGAAATAAAGGAGAAAATTGGCTTACTGCTGTGCAATTTCTGTCAATAAAGAAATGGGGTGGGCCAGTTCCTTTATATTCTCAATTTAAATAAATATAAAGTTGGTTCTGGAAGTATTCTTAGGGTGTTTGTTAGGTTGCATAAACATGAGTGCTTTTCCCCCACAATTATGGCCTTAACATGTGTTTTATAAACATAAATGAGGATCGGTTGCTGCTGCTGGTCAGCCTGAGATGGGCAGGCTGCTCATGACTAAGGGAAAGGCTACTTTTAAAAAATGACACATGTAACGAGCTACAAAAAAATGTCTGTCTTTCAAACAGGCACGTTCTTCTCTTTTCTTCCCTGCGACTCTTCTCCGGGTCCTTAATGTACAAGAGGAAGTAGTGTGCTATGCCGCCCCCCCCCCCCCCCCCCCCCCCGATTCTGTTTTATATTTTTCTGAGTGGCTGTTAGATTTAAGTCAGAACTATGTAAATACCTGAAAATGTTTGTTTAGCAATGATCAACAACAAAGGGGTGTTTCTACAGGTATTTCATTTTCAATAAATTTGCAAACATTTCTAAACTTGTTTTCACTTGGTCATTATGGGGTATTGTGTGTAGATGGGTGAGGGGAAAAAATTATTTAATCCATTTTGAATTCAAGCTGTAACACAATGTGGAATAAGTCAAGGTGAATGAACACTGTAAATAGTGTGATATTACTATTTTTCTACTATCTCATTCTCAATGTTTAAAATATTTAACAATGTTTAAATGTTTTGTATTGCAACAGTTGTGAAAGACAATGACATGCCATTTTTGGGGAATTAAACATGTGTTAGGCATCTGTGATAAGTTGATGTAATAGATAATCTATTATTGCAGGTTACCCTAGTACCTGAGTCCTTGATTGATGAACCTGACAAGGAATCATCTAACAATTCAAAATAATATCAGACGTGAGTCACATTTGAAATATATTTTTCTCTATGCCAGGCTATGAAGAAGACAAATGACATTGACTCCTGAGGTGTTGAACTGTTGCTCATAGCAACCCTGGTTATTATCTATGAACGTTGGAACATCTTGAATATCGATAAGGCCTCAATGGTCACATGTACTATTAAATCTGCACCCAGCACAGCTAGAAGAGGACTAGCCACCCCCCCAGAGCCTGGTTCCTCTGCACCCAGCACAGCTAGAAGAGGACTAGCCACCTCTCAGAGCCTGGTTCCTCTGCACCCAGCACAGCTAGAAGAGGACTAGCCACCCCTCAGAGCCTGGTTCCTCTGCACCCAGCACAGCTAGAAGAGGACTAGCCACCCCTCAGAGCCTGGTTCCTCTGCACCCAGCACAGCTAGAAGATTACTTTTATAATAATAAAAATGGTATTATTATGTTACAGGTGAGACATACCCAGAAATTGTCAACGTCTTGTCGAGCTCTCAAACCCAGGCCTTATGGATAAACCCACAAAACGACTACATTAGCTTAGAGGAGCTGAAAGTAAGTGGTATTGAAAGAAAATGATGCTCTCTCAGACCCAGACAATCATGTAGCTCCAATTTACAAGAATGGGTTTATAGGGCAGTGATGAAAGCAGTTTATATGAGCTCTACACAGCATTGAGAATTCAAACATACAATGATATATATTTGACCCAATTACACATTCAATACTGTTGTTACAAAAACATGCAGTAAAAGCATGTTAAGATCAATATAATTACTTCTCATTGTGTACATTTCAAGGTTTTGCAAACATCATACAACAACATCTAGTTGATGTTTTACCGACTAATACACTGCTGAGTTTCCTATTGACTAAAGAACAATCATTCAGAAAAAACACAAAAAGTTGTAATATCTGTATATGTCATACTGTATTGAAAACAGACATTCTGAAAGAGTATGTTGATGTGATAAGACAATTTTATTCAAGTCTGAATTTAGGATAACTATTTTACTTAAATTGTAGTATTTATGTTGTCTTATACCATGCTAATACGTTACCAAGCAATGCAAGTAGATTTGGAATGAACCCCAAAACCGGTGTGTCTTTTTGGATCAAGATTTGATCCAGAATAGCAAAAGGCATGATCAGATCCTCTTTCCTATTCAGGCATCATATAATGCACAGCCACATGCAAGTCCTCTGCCAATAAAACATTTAAAACCTTAACATGACTACTCGCAATATCATTATTTTCGTCACCATCCATCAATGGTTGAATTGCATTTGTTTTATTTGTACACGCACCAAGCTTCCATCGGCTGGAGCCAATCAACGTGGTACATAAAAATATCAAAATAAAATGTATGTGAATAGTTTTGGTCAAAGTAAAACTTTGGTGGTACAAAAATTGTACGGTCTTTCTAACATTTGACATAACTAGTAAGCCTTACATCCTGACTACATGGGCTAACAAATTTGCACCTGGGCACACATGGGAAGGGGTGGGACCACATGCACTTCTAAGTAATTGAGGCCAGAGAGCATAATTGCTATATTCTAATTCAAATCATAGACCCGTAAGATAACACATGACCAAATCAATGCATGGTCCATATAGAGTTAAAACAACATTATTCTTAATGAGAAATATGATCTAGGACGTTCCCCCATGATGGAAGGGTGGCATGACTGAAAACGTTTGGGAAGCACTGATCTAGCTAATGATAAGCACAAATACCGATGGGCATGCTTCAGCCTATTCATTTATAGCCACTATGCTGCATCAGTTGGGTTACAGGTGATAATGCGGTAACACTTTATTTGACTAGTCCATCTGTAGATGCTCTTCAGACTATCAATAACATTTCAACTAACCAGTGTTGGGGAGTATTAAACTATATGTAGTTCAACTAGTAATTGAACTACATTTTGCATCAGCTTGGTGGTAGTCGAATTAAATTCAAATCATGTTATGCCATGTAGCGGTGTAGTTTACAACTTAAACTACACACTGCAAATATAAACTGGACACTGCAAATAGAGCATGAAATACAGTTATAAATCATTTGTGACCCATGTATGTAGTGTTTCTAAAGCCTATATGAATGCTTTATCAAGTTTTCATAAGATGCATTTCAAATAAAGCTGGACCGAATTTACTTTCTTATTCAGCATCACCCCTTTCTAATTCTCACTTGGAACATCGTTTTTGTGTTTAATATGCTAAATTATACATTCTGTTAACAGAGTGATCTGTTCTTGCAATTTGTAGTCTATGACGTTTCAGATTTAGATATGATAATTTATTATGACAGTTCGTAGTTTCAAAATAACTTTAGTTAAGTGAACTATATTTTTCTTGAGAGTTACTTTAGTGCAACTTAACTTCTTCCAGAGTGAAGTAATTGGTAGCTTCGTAAACTATATGTTCAGAGTAGCTTCCCCAGCACTGTAACTATCTATTAACCCGAACCCTAACCTTAACCCTTATCCTAATCTTTACCCTAACCGTAACCTTAGCAAGCAGTTGCTTATCAACAGATAGTTTGTTGATAGTATGACCACCTATAGAGCACCACAGATGGACTGTCTGGACTATCCAAATAAAGTGTGACCAATCATGCTTATTGCTAAATAACACACCAGCCTGATAAAATGGACCAATATGTTGTTAGGCTCATTTTTGTAGGGGAAAATTATATTTGAATGGTATCACCATCCTTTTATTTTCATAAATGTTGGAGTAGAAAAGTCACCAGGGCTGCGTTCAATATGTAAAAATGTAATGCAATGTTCAATTACATGGACACAGTGCTGTTCTGAACGACCAGTTGAAAAACGTGGAGGTGTTCGGTTGTGGGTTCAAAATGCACAACTGCCCTTCAAATACGCCACTCATTGCTTCAAGCCACACGGAGCCACATGGAGCAAACGTAGGCGATCTCAAAGTCTGTTCAAGAACATTGAAGAACGTTTTGGGGAAACGTGTTGATCAGTACAAGCAATTATGTAATGTAGCAGACGTTCAGTTGAACTGAGCGCACCCCAGAACTGACTTTCTCACAATCGCTCTACAAACAAATTGCCAAGCATGGTTCATTTCTGAACTGTTAGAGTTAGTCCAACAGTTTAAAGTAATACAAAATGTTTTGTTATTTCAGTTGTGATTGGGATATATTTACCAAATTATCAGGAAAGTTTTAGATGTATTTTCCCTTCAAAATGCACCAGAAACAACCATTTCACAGCTATTTATTTTAAAAAGTTATGACAGGGGGGCATGCCCCGGACCCCATTGACCTTGACCGCCCAATATGCAACACAAAGTTACACCCTTGATGTCTATAGTTCGAAATTGCCAGGGGTAACTTGGTGTGTGTGTGTCTGTGAGTTATTAGATCATTAGATTGATAAGCTTGAGTGCGCAATGACACCTGTTTGAACAAGTGTATTAGATTGACACACAACCCGCCCTTCTCTACCTACAGTATGTACACAATATATACAAAAGTATGTGGACACCCCTTCAAATTAGTGGATTCGGCCTTTTCAGCCACACCCGTTGCTGACAGCTGTATAAAATCGAGCACACAGCCATGCAATCTCCAAAGACAAACATTGTCATTAGAATGGCCTTACTGAAGAGCTCAGTGACTCAGCGTGGCACCGTCATAGGATGCCACCTTTCCAACAGACAATCAGTTCATAAAATTTCTTCCCTGCTAGAGCTGCCCCGGTCAACCGTAAGTGTTGTTAATGTGAAGTGGAAATGTCTAGGAGCACCAACGGCTCAGCTGTGAAGTGGTATGCCATGTAAGCTCACAGAACGGGACCATCGAGTGCTGAAGCGCGTAGCTTGTAAAAGATCATCTGACCTCGGTTGAAACACTCACTACCGAGTTCCAAACTGCCTCTGGAAGCAATGTCAGCACAATAACTGTTTGTTAGGAGCTTCATGACATGGGTTTCCCCGTGCAGACAAAGCGAGGTCCATACAGAAATGATTTGTCGAGGTCGGTGTGGAAGAACTTGACTAGCCTGCACAGGGCTCTGACCTCAATCCTATCGGACACCTTTGGGATGAATTGGAATGCCGACTGCGAGCCGGGCCTAATCGCCCAGCATCAGTGCTCGACCTCACTAATGCTCTTGTGGCTGAATGGAAGCAAGTCCCAGCAGCAATGTTCCAACATCTAGTCGAAAGCCTTCCCAGAAGAATGGCGGCTATTATAGCTAGCTAGCTGCTATCCGAGTGGCCACTCCTGGCTAATGTCTCTGTCCCAAAGCAAGAACCAATTAGCCTGGTGCTAGCCTTGCTAGGCCCATCTCCCGGCTAGCCGAAGAGGTCCATCAGCCACTCCTTGGGCTACAATACCTATTTTGCCAATCGACCTGGACCCCCGCCGACCCATCAAGACTGGACTACCGACGTAATTCACCCGAGGGGTTTTATCAACTGGCTCCTCCGTCGCGACATCCCCTGAATGGCCATCTGCTAGCCTGCTAGCCGCGGCCCGCTAGCTGTCTAGAGCATATCGGACTGTTAGCTTAAGAGGCCCATCAGACAAATTCTTTGGCCACTATACCTATTCTGCCAATTGGCTTGGACACTTTTACCACACGGAGCCCTGCTGATCCACGATGACTGGTCTGCAGACGTAACAGCACGAGGGGGCCACAACAGACTTTCTTCCATCGCGACGTCCCTCTAAGGCCCTTCTGCTAGCCGCGGCCCTTCTGCTAGCCGTTTCTCCGTCCCGAGAAACTCACTGGACCCCTATGATCACTCGGCTACGCATGCCTCTCCCTAATGTCAATATGCCTTGTCCATTGCTGTCTTGGTTAGTAATTATTGCCTTATTTCACTGTAGAGCCTCTAGCCCTGCTCAATACGCCTTAGTTAACCCTTTAGTTCCACCTCCCACATATGCGGTGACCTCACCTGGTTTAAATTATGTTCCTAGGGACATTATCTCTCTCATCGTCAATCAGTGCATAGGTTTACCTCCACTGTATTCACATCCTACCATACCTTTGCCTGTACATTATGCCTTGAATCTATTCTACCGTGCCCAGAAACCTGCTCCTTTTACTCTCTGTTCCGAACGTACTAGGTGATCAGTTCTTATAGCCTTTAGCCGTACCCTTATCCTACTCCTCCTCTGTTCCTCTGGTGATGTGGAGGTTAATCCAGGCCCTGCAGTGCCTAGATCCAAAGCTCTCATTTGTTGACTTATGTACGCCTATAAGCCTTGGTATCATGCATGTTAACATTAGAAGCCTCCTCCCTAAGTTTGTTTTATTCACTGCCTTAGCACACTCTGCCAACCCGGATGTCCTAGCCATGTCTGAATCCTGGCTTAGGAAAACCACAAAAAAAACAGAAATGTCCATCCCTAACAAACATTTTCCGATAAGATAGAACTGCTAAAGGGGGCGGAGTTGCAATCTACTGCAGAGATAGCCTGCAGAGTTCTGTCTTACTATCCAGGTCTGTGCCCAAACAATTTGAGCTCCTACTTTTAAAAATCCACCTTTCCAGAAACAAGTCTCTCACCGTTGCCGCTTGCTATAGACCACCTTCTGCAACCAGCTGTGCCCTGGACACCATATGTGAATTGATTGCTCCCCATCTATCTTCAGAGCTCGTGCTGTTAGGTGGCCTAAACTGGGACATGCTTAACACCCCGGCCGTCCTACAATCTAAGCTTGATGCCCTCAATCTCACACAAATATCAATAAACCTACCAGGTACAACCCCATATCCGTAAACACAGGCACCCTCATAGATGTCATCCTAACCAACCTTCCCTCCAAATACACCTCTGCTGTCTTCAACCAGGATCTCAGCGATCACTGCCTCATTGCCTGCGTCCGTAATGGGTCTGCGGTCAAACGACCACCGCTTATCACTGTCAAACGCTCCCTAAAACACTTCAGCGAGCAGGCCTTTCTAATCGACCTGGCCCGGGTATCCTGGAAGGACATTGACCTCATTCCGTCAATAGAGGATGCATGGTTATTCTTTAAAAGTGCTTCCCTCACCATCGTAAATAAGCATGCCCCATTCAAAAAATGTAGAACCAGGAACAGATATAGCCCCTGGTTCACTCCAGACCTGACTGTCCTTGACCAGCACAAAAACATCCTGTGGCGTACTGCATTAGCTTCGAATAGCCCCTGCGATATGCAACTTTTCAGGGAAGTTAGGAACCAATATACACAGGCAGTTAGGAAAGCAAAGGCTAGCTTTTTCAAACAGAAATTTGCATCCTGTAGCACAAACTCCAAAAAGTTCTGGGACACTGTAAAGTCCATGGAGAATAAGAGCACCTCCTCCCAGCTGCCCACTGCACTGAGGCTAGGAAACACCGTCACCACCGATAAATCCGCGATAATTGAGAATTTCAATAAGCAATTTTCTACGGCTGGCCATGCTTTCCACCTGGCTACCCCTACCCCGGTCAACAGCCCTACACCCCCCACAGCAACTTGCTCAAGCCTCCCCCATTTCTCCTTCACCCATATCCAGATAGCTGATGTTCTGAAAGAGCTGCAAAATCTGGACCCCTACAAATCAGCCGGGCTAGACAATCTGGACCCTCTCTAAAATTATCTGCCGAAATTGTTGCAACCCCTATTACTAGCCTGTTCAACCTCTCTTTCGTATCGTCTGAGATCCCCAAAGATTGTAACGCTGCCGTGGTCATCCCCCTCTTCAAAGGGGAGACACTCTAGACCCAAACTGCTACAGACCTATATCTATCCTACCCTGCCTTTCTAAGGTCTTCGAAAGCCAAGTTAACAAACAAATCACAAACCATTTCAAATCCCACCGTACCTTCTCCGCTATGTAATCTGGTTTCCGAGCTGGTCATGGGTGCACCTCAGCCACGCTCAAGGTCCTAAACGATATCATAACCGCCATCGATAAGAGACAATACTGTGCAGCTGTATTCATCAACCTGGCCAAGGCTTTCGACTCTGTCAATCACCACATTCTTATCGGCAGACTCAATAACCTCGGTTTCTCAAATGACTGCCTCGCCTGGTTAACCAACTACTTCTCTGACAGAGTTCAGTATGTCAAATCGGAGGGCCTCTTGTCCGGAATTCCTGTCCGGACCTCTGGCAGTCTCTATGGGGGTGCCACAGAGTTCAATCCTTGGGCCGACTCTTTTCTCTGTATACATCAATGATGTCGCTCTTGCTGCTGGTGATTCTCTGATCCACCTCTACGCAGACGACACCACTCTGTATACTTCTGGCCCTTCTTTGGACACTGTGTTAACTAACCTCCAGACGAGCTTCAATGCCATACAACTCTCCTTCTGTGGCCTCCAACTGCTCTTAAATGCAAGCAAAACTAAATTCATGCTCTTCAACCGATCGCTGCCCACACCCGCCCGCCCGTCCAGCATCACTACTCTGGACGGTTCTGACTTAGAATATGTGGAAAACCTAGGTGTCTGGTTAGACTGTAAACTCTCCTTCCAGACTCACATTAGGCATCGCCAATCCAAAATTAAATCTAGAATCAGCTTCCTATTTTGCAACAAAGCATCCTTCACTCATGCTGCCAAACATACCCTCGTAAAACTGACTATCCTACCGATCCTTGACTTCGGTGATGTCATTTACAAAATAGCCTCTAACACTCTACTCAGCAAATTGGATGTAGTCTATCACAGTGCAATCCATTTTGTCACCAATGCCCCATATACTACCCACCACTGCAACCTGTATGCTCTCATTGGCTGGCCCTCGCCTCATATTCGTCGCCAAACCCACTGGCTCCAGGTCATCTATAAGTCTTTGCTAGGTAAAGCCCCGCCTTAGCTCACTGGTCACCATAGCAGCACGCGCTCCAGCAGTTATATTTCACTGGTCACCCCCAAAGCCAATTCCTCCTTCGGCCGCCTTTCCTTCCAGTTCTCTGCTGGCAATGACTGGAACGAACTGCAAAAAAAATCACTGAAGCTGGAGACTCATATCTCCCTCACTAACTTTAATCGCTGCACCTGTACATAGCCCATCTAACTACCTCATCCCCATACTGTTATCTATTTTTGCTCCTTTGCACCCCAGTATCTCTACTTGAATACTCATCTTCTGCACATCTATCACTCCAGTGTTTAATTGCTATATTGTAAATTATTTCACCACTATGGCCTATTTATTGCCTTATCTCCGGTATCCTACCTCATTTGCACACTGTATATAAACTTTTTTTTCTACTGTATTATTGACTGTATGTTTGTTTATTCCATATGTAACTCTGTGTTGTTGTTTGTGCTGCACTGCTTTGCTTCATCTTGGCCAGGTCGCAGTTGTAAATGAGAACTTGTTCTCAACTAGCCTACCTGGTTAAATAAAGGTGAAAAAAAAGGGGGGACCAACTCCATTATTTTACCGTTATTTTACCAGGTAAGTTGACTGAGAACACGTTCTCATTTGCAGCAACGACCTGGGGAATAGTTACAGGGGAGAGGAGGGGGATGAATGAGCCAATTGTAAACTGGGGATTATTAGGTGACCATGATGGTTTGAGGGCCAGATTGGGAATTTAGCCAGGACACCGGGGTTAACACCCCTACTCTTACGATAAGTGCCATGGGATCTTTAATGACCTCAGAGAGTCAGGACACCCGTTTAACGTCCCATCCGAAAGACGGCACCCTACACAGGGCAGTGTCCCCAATCACTGCCCTGGGGCATTGGGATATTTTTTAGACCAGAGGAAAGAGTGCCTCCTACTGGCCCTCCAACACCACTTCCAGCAGCATCTGGTCTCCCATCCAGGGACTGACCAGGACCAACCCTGCTTAGCTTCAGAAGCAAGCCAGCAGTGGTATGCAGGGTGGTATGCTGCTAGGCAAATTAATGCCCATGATTTTGGAATGAGATGTTTGACGAGCAGATGTCCACATACTTTTGGTCATGTAGTGTATGTAACCTGTAAAATAATCTGTGGCACAACATCTTCCTGGTCCTAATACTTATACTATGGCCCATTCTCAAATGATGGCCTCCCGAGTGGTGTAGCAGTAGACACCGGGAGGGCATCATTGTAAATAAGAATTTGTTCTTAAAGCTACAACGTAACTTTTTGGGCGACCTGACCAAATTCACATAGAAATGTTGGTTATAGATCTTTCATGCTCATTGTAAGCCACTCTAAGAAGCAGTAGATCTGTTCTATTTCTATGCTTCCTGTTAAGTTTAGTGGTCTTTTCCTTTCGGTTTTGTACACCTGCTTCAAACAGCTGAAAAAACTCTTTGGTTATTGAGAATATATTTCACAGCGGTTCAGATGGTACAATGATTCTCTACACAAGTAGTATTCATCTCTTACCCTGAGATCCGGCACCTGCTGGATTTCTGTTCTACCTGATAATTAATTGCACACACCTGGTGTCCCAGGTCTAAATCAGTCCCTGATTAGAGGGGAACAATGAAAAATAAGCAGTGGAACTGGCTTCGCGGTCCAGAGTTAAGGCACAAACTGAAATTTGAAAAACAAACAAATTTTAGCAACCAGGTAATGGCGGTGCAATTTCTACATATTCTACTTTTCAGAAGTTAACCAAATAGCTACCCCGTCTATCTGCAATAACCCTTTTTGCACTAACCATGACTCACCACACTGCTGCTACTGTCACTTTATTCCTAGTTATATGTACATATCTACCTCGTTCCCCTGCAGACTTGGTACTGGTACCTCTTGTATATAGCCATGCTATCGTTATTCATTGTACATCTGCTATTATTTTTATTACATGCTTTACTTTATTTCCTTTCTCTGTATTGTTGGGAAGGGCCTGCAAGTAAGCATTTCACTGTTAGTCTACACCTTTTTACAAAGCATGTGACAAATAAAATTTGAGTTGCAGTGAAACTCGTGTTCCTATTGCAGTCTTTTTTTACCTTCCCTCCCATTCAAAATAAAATAAGCTGCAACATGTCATCTCGTGGAGTGACTGGAGTATCCATTGAGGTATGATGCATATTGTGTGATATAAATATGAGTTCTAGACTTGTCACTAGCGCAAAACGTAAACATTTTATTTACAAAGCTTGGTCATACAGAAAGTTTAAAAAAAATGTAGCTATAACCTTGATTTGTGCAACAGGCGGCCACACAAAATCACAGCTCGCTTGTCGCACAGTTGCTATAGCAATTTTATTGGGGGGGAAAAAATAAAGATAAAGCAGACAAAGGGGTAAGAAATAAACCTAACAATGTATTCATAATTCATCCAACAAAAATATTAAAAGCGCAGACCCAAAATGAAATACCAATCCTGAAGTCCTCACACAGGTATACATAAAGGGGAGTTGACAGTGAAATTGTGGAATGCGAAGTAGTGCGCTGCTTGAGAACCTTGGGAATGTCTCTCGATTCCATGGGGCACAGGCAGCTCCACTCGAACCAACCATCTGGTACAGTCTTGCCCTAGACGGGCTCAAAGCTGGGAGAGAGACGTCGCGTAGGCAGGGTGGGTGTCAGGGTGGAGAGGGAAGGGGTTGGTAACTTGATAGGCTGTCGGTTTTTCCTCATAATCATCGTTGTCAGGCTCTTGCATTCTCTTCTCTCCTTTGACAGCCTTGATCTCTGGGTGAAATGGGAAAGGGTCATTATACTATACTAGTGATGCACCGACATGACATTTTTGGCCGATACCGATATGCAACATTTTCCTTGCCAAAAAACCTGATACCGATAACCAATATTTAAAATTTTAGCAGCCTTTTAAGCATTCTCGTACAGTTAAATAGTTAACACACACACATGGACGCAGCAGTCTAAGGCACTGCATCTCAGTGCAAGAGGCGTCACTACAGTCCCTGGTTCAAATCCAGGCTGTATCACATCCGGCCGTGATTGGGAGTCCCATAGGGCGGTGCACAATTGGCCCAGCATCGTCCAGGTTTGGCCGTGGTAGGCAGTCATTGTAAATAAGAATTTCTTCTTAACTGACTTGCCTAGTTAAATAAAGGTTACACACAAACTGACCAAAAAGTTATTTTGATGGCACTTACGCATGTCCCCATTACCAGTAAAACATCATAAAAACGTATTTATTTCACTTACTTGCTGTTTCGTTCCTTTGTTCAGTCGTTTCATTCTCAACCAGGATTTCTATGGAACGCCGTTTGGGTCTTTGCGCGGCAAAAAAAGATACATCGATGAATTGTTGTGACATGAAATACAAGTGATAGTGTAATAACTACGTAAAAAAATTATGAACGCGTTAAATTATTGGGACATGGAGTCATATTCAGGTCCTGATTGGTCACACCATTTGACGTGTCAAATAAGCTTGTTGACTCAGGACCTGAATATGACTGTACGTCACAATAATTTAACACATTCATTAATTTATGTACACCATCATTCCTATTTCATATGTCACAACGATTCATCGATACGTATGCCATGATGCTGGTAAAGTTGTCTCGCACAGTGCTGGTCATAAAAAAAGAAGTTAGCTAGCTCATGGATGCAAACAATGTTTTCCCCCAAAAACATAGCAAAACCACATCTGTTTCAGTAGCATAGTGTCATCATCTAAAATAACCCTAATTTATAAGACAGTTATTATTTTATTAATGGTGGTCGGACCCATCTATGTGAAGCTAGCCACAATAAGGATTAGCCACAGCGGACTTTGCGGTTAGCCTTTCAAATAAAAGTTTGGCATAATTCTACTATTTGTATTAATTTGCATCACTGTCAATGACACTTATTTTGAAGGCAAACCGCAAATTCCACTATTGTGCCTAATCCTTATTGTGGCTAGCTTCACGACACATAACCCGGTCCGGCCGAGCCTCACTAGCCAGATGAAGTTAGCTGGCTGCTTATAACGTTAGCTTTGGGCAACAGGTTTAAGTAGCTGGCTAGCTATTTATTTTCATGCACTGAAGTTCAATTTCAATAGGTGAACAACAAGTGGCTACCTAGCTACTACTTACAAGGATTCCTAAATCATTGCTAAGAATAATGAAAATGACTGCAGTTTCTACTGGTCATTGTTTTTCAAGCTGGTTGTATTGGTGCTACCTAAAGCTAGCTACCCCAGAAGATGCGGTCAAACAAATGACGCTTTATTACCAACGCGGTATAGTAAACATCATTCGTGGCCGGTGTTTGCAGACTTTTGTACAGCTTTGACAGTGCTACTGTATCATTTTTGACACGCAAAGACCCAAACGACGTTCCATAGTATGTATGTCGTAACTCTATTACTGTGTAACTCCGGTAGGGCAACATCTGAAAAATAGCGCACTTGGTAGTGTGTACCAGTGCTCGACCAGTCGGCGAAAGCCAACATCACCCACGTCAGAGAACGGTTGATTGTCAGGGGCAATGAATTCCATTATCTTGGCTTTAATGGATTTTGCCTTTGAGTTGTCTCGTTTAAATTTTCTTATTCTTTCAAATGACTGCTCGACTTGTTGACTACTCGATCCACACAGCAGACATTGTGGGCAAGGTTAGGAATGCTGTGTTGCACGTGTAGCGCAACATTTTTACGTGGCGTTATTAGCTCATGTACCTACTTTATAGGTATGCATGTCAGCTTTGACATCGGTTTTGCACATTGGCGTTAACTAGATATGTTCACCCCTATACTATATGGTACTGTACTTAGTAAAGTATCCAAAAGTGAGCTTGTGACAAAGTATGAATGACATACCATCTTCGTCAACTTCACCATCAATGCCGAGATCTTCCTCCTGGAGAGAAGTGACAGAGCAGGTCAGCATCCACAGAGCTCTCAAACCATATTGATCTGTTGATCTTTTTAAACTATTGGGTCACAAATAAACCAAAACTGGCTTTACCTCCTTAACTCCGCTGATCTCATCATCCTCTCCTACTACTACTCCCTCCTCTTCATAGTCATCATCCTCCTCGTCAAAGTCTTCCTCCTCTACGTCCTCATCCTCTCCTAAAAAACAAATACACCACCTCCATTGTCAGTCATCACAGAGAAATGCTGACAAACCCTACAAATACACAACAGAATTGCCTTCCATGACAAAACACATATGGATTGCAATATATAAAGATTCCATTTAGCAGATGTTTTATAGTGATGCGAGCATACATTTAAGTACGGGTGGTCCCGGGAATCGAACACACTATCCTGGCGTTGCAAGTGCCATGCTCTACCAACTGAGCTACAGAAGACCCTCCATTCAACGCACATCTGCACGTACATTTCCTTGTATTCCCTCAAAACACAAACTAAATGACTGCCCACCCTCATCGTCGTCATCGTCCACCTCTCCGTCCGAGTCGGTCGCCTCCCGGTCCTCCGCGTCGTACCCGTCCAGGTAGGTAAGCTGAGGGAGCAGCTTGAACACACTCTCCCTGTAGTCGTTCAGGTTGGTCACCTCACAGTTGAACAGGTCCAGAGACTTCAGGCTGTCCAGCTTTTTCTGTGGGACCAAATTGGTCAAAACTCTATATGGGGAAATTAAATTTGAGGCATAGTCTGAGCCAATGAGATGGTGTTGCACTGTATTGTGCTCTACCAGGAGTTTGGTATACCTACCAAAGGTTCCAACGTGCTGATGTCTTTCAGTTTGTTCCCGCTTAGATTTAGATGTGTGAGGTTGGGGAGTTTCTCTGCTAGCACGTCAAGGCCACCAGAGATTCTGTTGTCACTGAGTTCCAACTGCAACATAATGTGAAGATACAGTCACTTCTGTCCAAAAACACCAAAGCAAGTAACAGTCTTTCAGAAAATAATGACTATGTCCCAAATGGAATCCTATTCCTTACATAGAGCACTATTTTAGACCAGGGCCCTCAAAAGTGCACTATATAGGGAATAGGGTGCCATTAGGGACGAACAATGGCTCTTTCTATACCCTCCACCAGCAGAATTTAAGGTATTTTTCAAAAGGAGTCAACACAAATGTTACTGTAAGTGTAAGCTTGTGTTAAAAATTGAGAAAAAAAACATTACCTTTTTGAGTTTCTCAAGTTTGGGAAGGTTGGAGACTGAGATTAGGCCAACGTTTATCAAACTGAGGAATTCCAGATTGACAAATTCTTCTGTGAGGCCTTTGATTTTCCCTTCATTTGATCGGCTGTTGTCCAGGACAAGTTCTCGTACCTGTAAGGATAAAATAATTAGTTAAATTGTAATCCATGTAATTCAAAGAAAAAAAACACATGCATGTGTTGTTTACAGATGCATTAAACACTCAATGGATAATGCACCCATATTATGAAAACATTTCATGCATTTATATAAAAGTTGTGGGAAACCTGTTTAGAATAGTCACATGTTGGCAACAGTAACTTGCTGCATCAATATTTTTCATGGATAAAAACAAAAAGCTTTTAATCTAAACTTCAGGATGAAAAAGGTCAATACACAAAATATGGACCGCAATGATTATTCCTCTGACAGTTTTCCTGACTTCTGTATGAATACTGTATGAATACTTGCAACTCAGTTCGTAGCTACAAAATGTTACATTTAATTGTTTAAAGAGCAGAGTTCACATTTAATAGTCAGGGACAGTCGTTGTGCAACAAAAAGGTTTAAGAATGTTAACGTTGAACGTCAAAGATCATGATTTGCACACTAACAAAGTGAAACATTGATAAGGCTGTCGAGTGGAGTCATCAATAAAGGTATTTGGTTGCATGATGTTTTATGTCGAGGCACCGCGGTTGTTTCTTTAAACCAGCTGCCACGAGGAAGAACCGCACAATACAGTTCTACCTTCACTTGCCCGCTGTTCAGTCACTAATGACACATGCAATGCTTTTTGTTAGCAAGCTCGCTACAGGCTAGCCATTGCCCTTTTAAGCGCTGCCGTGCAGTTGAGGACCTGTAAAGAGAAGCCTGACTGCCCGCCATTACCTACTCTACAGCAATGGAAAGGATTGCAAATATACTCTAAATTGATTGACTAGCCATCGAGCGAACAACTGATAAGACAGTTTGTTAGAAATTAGGTTGCAACTGCAGCCCGCAAATCGGGGTGTTCCTACAGGAACCTCTCCTTATACTTCTATTGGACCTTTTTTAAGCTACGACTCCAGTACATAGGTGGAAGACAGGGGCGCTCCAGTGCAGTACATGGCTAATGCACCATAACGTTGGATGCCAACCACCGATAATGTTGATAAATCGTTTACTGTTGACAGGAGAACAAGAGGAGACAATAGGACGAGGTGGATAATTTTATAATAAGGCCGTTTAATCACATGTAAAGATATCTTAGTAAAATCTTGCAGCAAGGCTCTTTCTGTCTGATTCTTATTGAACCGTCCGGAAAAGAGACTAGTTTCAACAGTTGTACAGTATTATATAGACAACAAACAAAGTAGGTAGATCTGCGAGTCTGGCCTTCCGATTGGTCGATCTGGGTCTTGGGTAGTCCTGAACAGGCCTGGTGTCCACGTTCCATTGGTTCCTGAGATAGTTCTTTGTCTTGAGCTCCAACCCTGAGTTGTGTGTGTGTGTGGTTGGTGTCTTAATAAGTCCAGCATATGTCCAAGAGAAATGAGGAGTATGTGTATTTTGTATAAAAT